>NC_134688.1:136085283-136322783 GCF_050947455.1 Rhinoderma darwinii
CTTTACTGGAAAAAATGTAAGTAGCAGGCGCTACTATCGATGGGGACACCCATTCCATGTAGTCATCAAGAATAACTCTGGCTTCTACCTTCTACGCCATTTCTCAGATCTTGAAGTACTGTTTCGCTTTTTACAAATTTACCCTTTTCCCGTTCCTGATTGGTTGGCGCCGGAGAGAGTCGACCAACCTCTAAGATGCTGCCCTAGAAGATCCAGCCAGCCTTTCCTCAGCAGGTCTCTCCCGGGGGCGACACATCTACCGCTAGTGGATCTGTCCCGAAGGGTACCACCTGAGGCATAACCGTGGACATACGTGCCGATACCCTTTTCGACACTGTCGTCTGAAACCTTGGCTACACTGTGGCTTAATATGTTATGTCCTGTTTACGCGTTTTTGTTTTCCTTACAGCTAACGCCTTGCTCCGTTTGTTAGTGAGTATACATTATATTTTGTCCAGGTGATGCGGCCTCCCCGACCAATTAGTTCATTTACTATGTCAGAACCGTTGCTGCATTGAGTTAGCCTCCCCACATCTCTTAGAACGACACATGAATGTTTGGCATACGTAGGTGTCCTCGGCGCGGGACACTATCTGCTACTTATTGAATGCCACTAATATCATTACTTATCGCCTCCTCCGTCACCATCATCTTCCTTCCATTTCCCCCCCCTCCCCTTATCAATATCGCTCCCCCACACTCCTCCCCCCACATTCCTTCCCCCTCTCTCTCATAATTACCCATACTGTATCAACACGGGGCTTTTTCTTTACCTGCATTTCAGGGTACTAAATTGTTGGGTAGCTCTCGGGATGTGATGTTGGGGGGCTATTATATTTCATACTTACGGACTAATACTGCTGATATCAATGCGCTTATTGTTAGCTATGATGCAGACTCCCATGACAGTTCTGCGGATCGATTTGTCTCCGCCTTGCGGTCATGGAGGCCTCTTCTGGTTTCTCATTTTGACATTGCTGTTCTGCTATTTAAGACAGGCTGATATGATACTCAGCCCTTTTTTTAGCGGCACCTATATAACATACCTCATTCTGGTGGGAACTGGGATGCAGACTTAGGTTCTACAAGTGTTTGTGCCTCCGCCACTTTCCTTACGGCAAGTGGTGGAAGAAATGGTTTACTGTTAGATTATTGTGCTAGCTGTGCGGGGCTCCTCCCCCCCGTGGCTTATCTTGTCCCCGTACATTTAACACCCTTTCTCCACAGGTTTCGTACCTTCAAGGAGCCGGCCCGTGGGCCTCTTTCTTGTGTGTTGTATCTCTCCCTTTCTTTCGTTTCCCCACTTACCCTATTCCCGTCTTTAATTTGCTTTCTCTCACCTCCCTCCATCGCATCCCACTGCGAATATGGCGCAACATATACAGGTGGATCTGAAGGTAGGCTCGTTGAATGTCAAGGGTTTACACAGCCCTGGAAAGCGATCCATACTCTTCAACATGCTGAGGAGTAAGCACTTACAGGTTGCGCTTCTTCAGGAAACCCATCTGTGTAAGCAGAAGCCTTTTAAGTTGTCTAACTTGTTGTTTCCTCATGCATACCATAGTTTCTCTCCGGACCCGAAATCCATGGGGACAAGTATTCTGATCTCAAGATCCCTCCCATGGGAATTCCTGGGTTCTCACAGTGATGATCTGGGTCGAATGCTCTTACTCAAGGGCTCGATTGACTCTCAAGTATACACCTTCGTCTCTTTGTACCTGCCCAATTCCGGTCAAGGTACAGCCCTAATTGGCTTTTTGAATGCTCTGGAGGAGTTTGGAGAGGGTACCATAGTCCTAGGTGGGGACTTTAATGTCGCGCTGGATCCTACTATGGATACATCCAAAGGGGGGGGGGGGGGGGGGTCGTCGTTCTCGATATCCCAACTTCGCCGTATTATGAGGTCCTTTCACAATCATCAATTGGTAGACACCTGGCAGCTCCTACACCCGGCAGATAAGGATTTCTCCTTCTATTCCTCAATACATGATACTTACTCAAGAATTGACCTGTTTTTTATCAAACACCACTCTCTCCACTCTTTACGATTTGCCGACATCGACACGATCTCATTCTCGGACACCGCCCTCATCACCATGTCCCTTTTCCTACAGTCCCCTCTTATCCGTCAATCACAGTGGAAATTGAATCCTTCTCTTCTCACTGGCTCGGTAGTTATCGCTGATATCCAATAGATGACTATTTTGCAACTAATGCCACTGCGACCATTAACCCCCGTATCGTTTGGGAGGCTCATAAGTGTGTGATTAGGGGTACATTTATCAAACACGGAGCTCGTTTCAAGAGGGAACGTGCTGCAGCTACTACCTGCCTACTATCGGAGATTGAGCTCCTTGAGATCTCCCATAAACGCTCCCGAGATCCGGATTGTCGGATAGCCCTCCTCCACAAAAGGGAGGAACTCCGAACCCTTCTGATGTCCAAGGCCAAAGCCACGCTTTCCAGATGTAAACGCGACTATTATGAATACGGCAACAAAAGTAGTAAATCGCTTGCCAGAGCGCTGCACATTCAACAAGCCCAGGCCTACATACCCTCTATTACGTCCTCCTCTAGATCACGTGTCCATTTACCTCTAGATATAGCCTCCACATTTCGGGACTTTTACGCTTCTCTATATGATGCGGATTCAACCAATCCTTCCGCGTTATCCAGAGAATTCAGGTCGAATATCAAAGCTTACATCGCAGACTCCGGCCTCCCCCCTTTATCAGATGATAATCTCACTGATCTGGAAGAGCCGATCACCCCGCAAGAACTTTCCTACGCTCTAAAACATTCCCGGTCGGGCAAAGCTCCCGGACCAGATGGATTTACGCTCCCATATTATAAAAAATTCATGGAAGCTTTGAGACCGCATTTTCTAGCTTCCTTCAACTCCTTTTCCACCTTATCCCCTACCCCCCCTGACGCTCTCAGGGCAAATATTACGGTGATTCCTAAGCCTAGAAAAGACCCCTCACAATGTGCAAGCTACAGACCAATTTCCCTCCTTAACACAGACATAAAATTGTTTGCTAAGATTCTGGCTGTACGTCTGGCCCCGCTGCTTGGGGATGTCGTTCATGCAGACCAGGCGGGTTTCATGGTGGGCAGAGAAGCGTGGGACAACATGACTAAAGCCATCAATCTTATTCACAAAGCTAAGATATCCAATACACCACTTATGCTCCTGTCTACAGACGCTGAAAAAGCGTTTGACAGAGCCAATTGGACCTTTATGGAAGAAACCCTTCTCTGTCTTGGCCTCAGATCCCACATGATGGGCTGGATAATGTTTCTGTATTCCTGCCCGTCTGCTAGAGTCCATGTGAACAGAATCCTTTCGGAGGGGTTCTCTATTCATAATGGCACCTGGCAGGGGTGTCCTTTGATCTTTGTGCTGACTCTGGAGCCATTTTTCCGTCACGTCCGCGCTAATCCTGACATTACGGGACTGAAGACGGATGTCACAGTCAACAAGGTGGCAGCCTACGCTGACGATTTACTCTTCTTCCTGTCTAACCCGACAGTCTCCCTTCCCAATCTCATGCAGGAATTTCAGCACTTCTCCAAATTGTCTAATTTCAAGATAAAGTTTTCTAAATCAGAAGCATTGATCATTTCCCTTCCCCCACCTCCTATTGACCCTGAAATATTATTTTAGTTTTAAGTGGAATCCGATAGCCTTGAAATATCTTGGTGTCCGCATTTCACCTGACCTGAAAGATCTTTTTCAACTGAACTTCCCGCCCCTCTTCGCTGACATTAAGGCGGACTGCACCAGGTGGTCAAAAGGCACTATTACATGTATGGGACGGTGAACTATCTTCAAAATTAACGTGCTTCCAAGGATCCTCTATCTTTTCCAGACCCTTCCCATTGCTATTCCTATGCAATTTTTTAAAGAGTTCAATTCTCTCCAGATAACCTTCGTTTGGAATGGTAAAACTCCCCGACTCTCACTTATATGTCGATCTAAAGAATCAGGAGGGTTGGCACTCCCTGACGTCCGATCCTACTACATTGCATCTCATCTTTCACGGGGAGTTGACTGGTGCAGACATGCGGTTTTTAAACCTTGGGTGGGCCTGGAGCAAAGTTTCTCATCGACGCCCTTAACGGTCATCCCTTGGCTGCACCGTAGCGAACTCAAACATCTACGTCAACACCCCACTATTGGTCCAACATTACTATGCTGCTCCCTTACTTCAGTAAGAACACCCTTTCTCCCACTACATTCCAAAATGTACCCCATATTGGGAAACCCCTTTTCCCACCGGTATGACTGATCCAGTCTTCCGTTCATGGCGGACCGCGGGGAAGTTTAGAGCAGCTCAGTTTCTGAACGGCACTGCATGGCTCTCTATTTCAGATATGGCTCATGTTCCTGACCTCCCTCCAATAGGACACTTTTGCTCCTCTATTTCGCCTCCTGCATCCTATCAAGCTGACAGGACTCCATTGGAGGACCTTTGTGCTGGTTCTGACCTAGCTAGGCACACGTTGTTCACAATTTACAAACTTCTTATTGACCCCCCTGACCTACCCCTCCCTGATTATCTTTCTAAGTGGGAGATTGACTTGGATATTTCCTTCTCTATCGCACAAAGCAAGCGTAGTCTCACTATGCCCCACAAGACCTCGATTAGTTCACGATATCAAGAAGCGGGCTTCAAATTATTGTCTCGCTGGTACAGGACCGCAGCCCGTTTACACCACATCTTCCCTACAGCATCCCCTTTGTGCTGGAGATGTGGGTGGGAGAATGGTACCCTCCTCCAAACCTTTTAGTCTTGCAGTCTTCTTACCTCATTCTGGGAAGGCGTTAAATGGGTGATAACTGAGGTCACAGACACCGATATAACTTTGGATGCAGCCCTCTTCCTTCTTCATCACTGCGACGCTCCGGTGAATGTATACAAGCGTTCCCTGCTTCACTTTTTAGTGATGGCAGAACGTCATTGTATCCCACTACGATGGAAAGATTCCTCTCCTCATACACTGTCCCTCTGGGTTTCACAGGTCAACGACCTTATGCATATGGAGGACTTGACCTCCGTCATCTACGACTCGAACACCAAGTTCTGACAAACATGGACTCCATCTCCTATAAAGACATTATGCAAGAGCTAAATTTAGCTAGGCAGCCTGATTAGCGCTCCTGTCCTGAGGGTTGTCTTGGTGGGCCCCCTCCACATATTCTACCCTGCTCCCCACCCTCCTTCTCGATCTTTTCTGTCTGTTCTTTCTCTCTTCGTCCTTCTATGAGGCCATCTGAACCAGACCTACGCGTAGGAGGTCTGGACTCACTCAGATATTCCCCTATATGGGAATGATTGCTTACATAATTAAACTGTATATGTATGTGTATGCCACATTTACATTTTCTGTTTGTTTCCATATGTTGCAAAATGGACCTCTTCGGTCATGAAAATAAAGAATTTCAAAACAAAAACGGGTGACATCGTTACTAATATCGATCTCACCCGGTCGAGCAGGGCCGCCCCAGCCCTCAGCTACGTCTGGCAGCGGAGGGCTGGCCCACGTGCCAAAACAGATCCCATAGAAAGCTATGGGATCCGTTCTAGCATCAGTTTCACTCCCGCTGTTCTGCAACATGCCAGAGGGAAACAGACATGAGAACAGCCCCTAAGAGCTGTGGTTTTACACATGGGCAATATAGAGACTGTGTAAGGATCAGGAGTAAACACAGAATAAAACTACAGTAAAATGAGAATAAAATATCAACCAATGAAAACAATTGTGCAAATCAATATACTCTTCTTAAAAGGGTTGTCATCTTTGGAACCTGGCAGCATGTATTTAAGTTTCCTGTAATGCCACTGTAAGGGAAATGAAGCATTAGGCTATGTACACACACACAACAAAAATCAGCTGTAAAATATGGAGCTGTTTTCAAGGTAATCAGGCGTGAGGCATTTTTTGATGCGTTTTTTTACGGCCGTTTTTGGTGCTGTTTTTCTATTAACACAATGAAAAATGGCTCCAAAAACGGCTCAAGAAGTGCCGTGTTTAAAAACGGGCGAGTAAAAATGCCCTGTGGGAACGGAACACAGTTTTTCCCATTGAAATCAAAGGGCAGATGTTTTGAGGCGTTCAGCCTCTGTATTATCAGCCGTTTTTCGGGGCGTGAACGGCCCGAAAAACGGATGAAAATAGGCTGTGAACATACTCTGACTGTTTCTTTTGAAATTTATGGGCTGTCCTTGTAATGTACGGACATGTTGGGTCCTATCGAGCAAGAGCCTTTCTAGAGCTGCTCTCTAATCTGGCTTAGGCTATGTTCACACGGCATGTTACAAGCGTAGCGAAGAAGTGTATTTTCGGAGTATTTTTTTAAAGCGTCAATGGAAAAGACTTCAATGGGAACAATCAGCTCGATAAACGATTGTCACATTTTTAGCAAACTTATTTTTTACTCAGCTTTCTTAAATCAAGTGGAAGCTGTTTGCAGGGGTATTTTAATTGCATTCCACAGCGTAATGTGAGCGGTTTACATGCCAAAATACACCTGAAAATATGCTGTGGTAACATAGCTTTATAGATCAATGTCCTAAAACGTAAATCTTCATCTATTAACACAGAATGCCCAAATAGGATATAAAAATAGGTTTTCTCTGGTACTTTACGTCCCCAGAGAATAAAGGCATATGGTCCGCAACTACGATGAACATGACACCAGTCAAGCCAGACAGATAATCTTCCAATGCTCTGAACCTAGTGCCTCCTTACAACCTTTCACGGACCTAGAAAATTTGTGGTTTTGTGTGGCCGATGTTAAGCACACGTATTCTCCAATAACAGTGTTGTGAAAGTCCAAGTAAATGTTTTAAAAAAATCAAATAAAAAATTGTAATCTGTTTTTACTCTAGCAAGAAGATGAACTTATTTATCCAGGTCCTTTCTTCATACATCCCTGTAAGAAACCACATTATTACGAACAGTGATATTTTCAGTATCTCAAGAATTGAGTTGACAGAATATTCTACAGATGTGTCTCTCCTTAACTTATCTCTATACCGAACATATATTGAGATGTATGGTGCGAGATAGTAAACAAACATCACGGCTACCATCCCACATTTATCCATTGCCCATAGGCTCCCAGGCTATAAAACTTACATGTTAAACATACACTTTTTTTATTGGATAACTGTGACAGATGCCATCCGTCATCCATAGACTCCCATGTTAGGAAAACATATATGCTGGATGGCGTGAGATTTTATTTAATTGGTATTATGATAAATTACATAACTTAATGAAATTCAAGGGTGGACACATCTGTATGTCCACGAAAATGACATCACTGAACAAACATGAAGGGGCACTGGCTGCCTTGGACCATTTGTTCTAGCAATCATGGGGTTCCTAAACCACCTAACCCCACTAACGCTAACTTCTGACATGTCCCACTGTCATAGTGAATACTTTTACAGGATATCAAATTGACATAGATCAAATGTGAACATAAGTTATACTTACTTGGAGTCCAATGTATGAGGTATCGTTACTTTCATAATTCACGTGCGATCTCATCGATTCATTTTACATCTTGAACACAACTTCAGTTGGAACAAAGTAGTAAACACATTCACCAAAGGAAATACAAAGTTACCAGGTATGTAACAAACTCCTCTCTTTATTTGATATTTCTATTTACATTGGTCAGCTATAGAATTATAGCCATGGCTTCAGTAAATGTGAAACGCAATAGTTCCTGCTGATGGTTAGAACATTTACTCAAAGTTTTTCTATGTGGTTTTCCGGGCAGTGTTTTGGTAGCACATCAGGCACAATGTTACAATAACAAATTATATTTAGCAACTGCATAGGAAATCACAAGGCCTCATTGAAGCTGACCCACGTGCCCCTTAAGAGCGATCTTTGAGTATCATAGATCAGAGAGCGTGACACAAATCGAGAGTAGACAGAGGAGTGAAATGGATGAGGTATTTGCAAGTTTAATAGCAATTTCAATAATAAACATGTAGTGTTTATAGAATGTAATGCACTATGGTAATAAAAAAAATGCAAGATGTGAAGAATAATGATAGTAATATGGGAAGATCCAGATTGGCATATAAAAATATTTATAGCAGAAATGCTCCTTAAAAGAAGGCAATGTTCTCTACAATCCAGATTACATCATATATTACCTTATTTCTCACAAAATATATAATAAACTAACCTAATGTGTTTTCAGCTGCAAGCTGTGGTGTGTACTGACATCTTGTCAGCCAGCGATTGCTAAGTGCTTTGAAGGTTTAAAACAAGTCATTTAATACCATGTGGAATTTCTGCCCAGCATTGGACTTGTTGACCTGTTATGTGTGCTCTTCATCCTTGACTGAGAACGCCGGCTTTAACTGAGAGTGAGAAAAAAAATAGGCCTTTGCATTTGGTTCTTTAATTTCTGCCTATCTGCTTCATTAACACCAACATGTTATCTATTATGGCTAATTAAAGTCTGTGGTTTGTGCTTACATAACGGTAATGTTTCTGGTTCGGCTTCTTTAAGGTAAAATAAAAGGAAGATTTGTTGCCTTAAAGCAGATTGCTTTGCCCCTGCACATATAAAGCAATTTCCATATACAAGACGTGTACTTTGGTATTGTTAAATTGATCATATAATAAATATATACTGCATGTGCATTATCAAAAACAGTGAAAATTATATATTTAGTGGACAACAGAAATACAAGGAATTTCAAACTGTACAAGAAATGATTGTCTAATAAGTGTGAAATGTAGCTTCACTATTACAACAGTTTACATAGAAATATGGTCTACATAAAAAGCTTAGTAACTTCACAGATATGTTGCCTTTTTATCTTGTATTGATTCTCAGTTACGGGCGATATTATAGCACAGAGAAGCATTCACATTTCTGCATACGTCTAAGCTCATTTTTCTCAACATCTACTGCATGTTCAGCATCTGCACAGATCATGCTGCACAGTTATTTCCATAAACAGTACATTAATCTAGTGACGATTGGAAAACCAAATAAACCAAAAAAACAAACTCAGAATTCATTGAAGCAACATTTTAGGCGCTCAGCTAAAATACATCTGTCAACTGGCACCAGTGTCAACCACTAGAATTGTGAATGCAGCTCTGGTCTGTCATACTGGATGTAACTAAAGAACAGTAAGATAAGTAAAGAGAACTATTTGCAAAGTTACTTAAAGTTAGTATGTATAATAGATCAAAATTTAAACAGTAAAATGATGGTTGAAAGTGAACTCACACCTTTAAGTAATATTCAATACAATATCTGACAAAGCACTCATACTGGGGACAATGGAAACACAATTTCACGTACATAGGAGTTACTAAAAATATGTTTTTTTAAGGGGCTAATCTTGTGTTAAATATTATTTTCTCTATGTACACGAAAAAAAATAGAAAATTTGGAATTGCACTTATACTCCAACCCCTAAACAATTGAACTTGTGATTTATTAATCAAGTAACATCATTACAATAGGATATTCTATACTGGAGATAAATGTGAAGTAGAAAAAAGGTCTCCAATGATGTTTTATAAACCAAAAATGCATGAAAATATGGCCCAAGATTGTTGTCAATTGTTACCAAGAAAATGATGTTGTGATAGTGCTGGATACTTTCATACATATATAATTATTAGAAGAAGGAATATTTGCATTCTATCCTAGCAGCTATTTGTTTGATCCTAGCCCACAGACAAGAAGTGTTTTCAATTCCCTGTTACAAATTGCCTTTGTGATATCCCAAGTTTACTTTAAATTCTTTTGTATATTTTATTTTACTTTAGTACTGTTGGAAGGCCATATAAAATCCACTACAACCCTATATGAAAGCTATGCAGATAAAAAATATATAGTGGCAGAATAGGGGTTTACTAAGTTCTTAGCAGAATCCTTCCATTCTAAAACTAGTCTGAATACGTACGGCTGCGCCAACTATGGTGCAGCTATACAACACGAGAGGCTAGGGCGTGGACTTTGGTCTATAGCCTGGTGGAAGCATTGGCCGGAGAGCTGCATTCTGCAATGCTGGACTAGTCGTAAGCTAAAAAGGTCTGTATGTATACTATACTGTGGAATTTATAAGCTTAGAGCCAGGGAGGGAATGATATAGAAAAAAAACATTTGGAATAGGCATTTATGGAATGCTTTAGATTGCACACGCTTTACTTGCAGTTCGGGTCACATTGTTTTATTTATATTTTTATATTAAAAGCCGGAAGGACCACACCAATTTGTTAGAGAGCCCTCAGTCGTGCAAGCAAAGCTTCAACTTCTGGAATGGACTCCGCTTTGACAGAAGTGCTGTGACCTGTCCCTTTGTCTTTGTGCCCTTCCGAGTTGCACACCTCTTTTCTAGCGGTAGCCTTGCTTCTTGTTGCAGAAGCACTCGATTCCAACTCATAACTGAGTTCCTTAGCAACTGGAGCCCTCGCAGCTGAAGAGTGGATATTTGGTCGGGAACGTGATCTCTCAAATTGAGTTTTTTGGTTTTCTGTGGAAATTAGAAGAAAAGAAAATGCTAGGTTATTAAGTTGAATTACATTTAAAACATACATTGCATTATATTTCCAATGTATAGAACACAGAAAAGGTAATTTAGGGCTGAAGCGGATAGTAGTAAAAAAAAAAAAAAAAAAAAGAATATGCTTTACGTGCAACGGCATAAGGGGGAAAAAAAAAAGAGCAGAGGAAAATATATACTGGTGTAAAAGGACAGTCTCTAGAAAGAAGCTACTTTGTAAACCAGTTGTTTATAGCTGAACTGGCCCGAGAGGGGAGGATATTGATGATGGTAATACATCTCTATCAGGGTAATTTGCATTTGCACATAAAATAGGCCTGATAAATAGAACACATCAGAAGTAAATATATTTTATTTTCTTTTGCATTTATTACAACAAATATGCAGGCTTGTCGCCCCGGCTATAAACTCTCAGTGTCGGGAGGAAACTTTACATTTGCAATGAAATCCGCACTGCAGTTTAATGTTCCCAAGAAATCTATTTTCCTACATTGTGATCTTTTTCTAGAAAGCGACTATTAAGAGACAATGATCTTGACTTATCTCAAGTGTGGAAAAAGACGGCCACACTGGCTGATGATTAAGTGACTTTCTGCCACTGACTCCTCAAATAGTTAGAGCTCATTCTCAAGAATGATCCCACCCAAAGATATGCAACGTCCGTAATGCAGGCATATTCAATATTCAGGCAACCTTGAGCAGGGGGATTGAAAATGGCTTGAGAACTTGATATGACATTTAAAGTTTTTCGGTTATCGGCTGAAAGATGTCCTATCATCTCAATAGTAATGACTTTGGAGCACAGGCAGTCACTCATGACAGTGTCGTTTATGCGAGAGCTGAAAATTCCTACTGAAAACAGCTTGTACATTAAAAGGTGGTTGCTGAAGATATTTACTGCATTGTCATTTTCTGACCAGGGGCTCACAATGATGGATGAGTATTTTACACACAATCTTGACAATTACCAACAGTGCGTCCACTGTTTGGTTACAGGAAAATAGGAATAGAAAAAAATCTAAAATTGTAAAAATAAAACGCATGCAGTTTAACTAGGATAATTTAAAACTAGACACGATTTCCTAACAGAATATTTACTCTTATAGCAACACCCAGCATATTGTGTCAACTCTTCATATGTATAATACATTTACTGTTAAATGAAAAATACAAGGAAAGAGATCCGATTAGGTTAGTGGATGTATAGAGGGCGAGTTTTTTTTAACTTATGTTTTACTGAGGTTTCAAGGAGAACATCTGAGGGGAAAAGAGTCACCTAGTAAATACATCTTATGTACCTGTAAAATTAAATTCCAGTTTTGTAGCAAATATTAAGCTTTATAGCTTTTCCAATCTTGCTGAAAATGTAATGTAGAGTAAAATCTAAAAATACTGGCACTTTGGGGACTGGACGGTTGATGGATCAATGCGTTCTCTTTACTACTTGATTTGGTTCACGTCTAATCAAAGGAAATCTAAAAGTGTTCCCACTATTTATCCATTACTTCTACATCAAAATATGGAACCTGAAAATTTTCAACCACTTGGTAATCCCAGATTATAAGTGATGACTATTTTGGATACATGTCTTTGGTATAAAGTCTTATGTGGGGCTGCTTGTAAGCTTAAAAACCAGTGACCAATTTTTTTCTACAACAGGAGGTGAAAGGCTGAACAATGCAGATATATATATATATATATATATATATATATACATACACATACAGTGAAACATCTCAAAAAACAGACCACCTCTTCTCATATGCTATTTTATGCAAGTAGAGATGAAGACTATTTCTTCACAGACAATTTCAGTGGTTGTCACCAAAAGAGATTTTACTGCGTGTATATATATATATATACACACATATATATATATACATACACACACAGAGTAAAATCTAATTTGGTGACAACCACTCAAATCGTCTGTGAAAAAATGGTACTATATATACACACATATATATATATATATACATACATATATATATATACACACACACTACCGTTCAAAAGTTTGGGGTCACCCAGACAATTTTGTGTTTTCCATGAAAACTCACACTTATATTTATCAAATGAGTTGCAAAATGACTAGAAAATATAGTCAAGACATTAACAAGTTTAGAAATAATGATTTTTATTTCAAATAATAATTTTCTCCTTCAAACTTTGCTTTCGTCAAAGAATGCTCCATTTGCAGCAATTACAGCATTGCAGACCTTTGGCATTCTAGCTGTTAATTTGCTGAGGTAATCGGGAGAAATTTCACCCCATGCTTCCAGAAGCCCCTCCCACAAGTTGGATTGGCTTGATGGGCACTTCTTGCGTACCATACGGTCAAGCTGCTCCCACAACAGCTCTATGGGGTTGAGATCTGGTGACTGCGCTGGCCACTCCATTACAGATAGAATACCAGCTGCCTGCTTCTTCCCTAAATAGTTCTTGCATAATTTGGAGGTGTGCTTTGGGTCATTGTCCTGTTGTAGGATGAAATTGGCTCCAATCAAGCGCTGTCCACAGGGTATGGCATGGTGTTGCAAAATGGAGTGATAGCCTTCCTTATTCAAAATCCCTTTTACCTTGTACAAATCTCCCACTTTACCAGCACCAAAGCAACCCCAGACCATCACATTACCTCCACCATGCTTGACAGATGGTGTCAGGCACTCTTTCAGCATCTTTTCAGTTGTTCTGCGTCTCACAAATGATCTTCTGTGTGATCCAAACACCTCAAACTTCGATTCGTCTGTCCATAACACTTTTTTCCAATCTTCCTCTGTTCAATTGTCTGTGTGCTTTTGCCCATATTAATCTTTTCCTTTTATTAGCCAGTCTCAGATATGGCTTTTTCTTTGCCACTCTGCCCTGAAGGCCAGCATCCCAGAGTCGCCTATTCACTGTAGACGTTGACACTGGCGTTTTGCGGGTACTATTTAATGAAGCTGCCAGTTGAGGCATATATATACACACACTACCGTTCAAAAGTTTAGGGTCACTTAGAAGTTTCCTTATTTTTGAAAGAAAAGCACAGATTTTTCAATGAAGATAACATTAATCAGAAATATACTCTATACATTGTTAATGTGCTAAATGACTATTCTAGCTGCAAACGTCTGGTTTTTAATGCAATATCTACATAGGTGTATAGAGGCCCATTTCCAGCAACCATCACTCCAGTGTTCTAATGGTACATTGTGTTTGCTAACTGTGTTAGAAGGCTAATGGATGATTAGAAAACACTTGAAAACCCTTGTGCAATTATGTTAGCACCGCTGTAAACAGTTTTGCTGTTTACAGGAGCTATAAAACTGACCTTCCTTTGAGCTAGTTGAGAATCTGGAGCATTACATTTGTGGGTTCGATTAAACTCTCAAAATGGCTAGAAAAAGAGAGCTTTCAAGTGAAACTCGACAGTCTATTCTTGTTCTTAGAAATGAAGGCTATTCCATGCGAGAAATTGCCAAGAAACGGAAGATTTCCTACAACAGTGTGTACTACTCCCTTCAGAGGACAGCACACACAGGCTCTAACCAGAGTAGAAAGAGAAGTGGGAGGCCCCGCTGCACAACTGAGCAACAAGACAAGTACATTAGAGTCTCCAGTTTGAAAAATAGACGCCTCATAGGTCCTCAAATGGCAGCTTCATTAAATAGTACCCACAAAACGCCAGTGTCAACGTCCACAGTGAAGAGGCGACTTAGGGATGCTGGCCTTCAGGGCAGAGTGGCAAAGAAAAAGCCATATCTGAGACTGGCTAATAAAAGGAAAAGATTAATATGGGCAAAAGCACACAGACAATTGGACAGAGGAAGATGGGAAAAAAGTGTTATGGACAGACGAATCGAAGTTTGAGGTGTTTGGATCACACAGAAGAACATTTGTGAGACGCAGAACAACTGAAAAGATGCTGGAAGAGTGCCTGACGCCATCTGTCAAGCATGGTGGAGGTAATGTGATGGTCTGGGGTTGCTTTGGTGCTGGTAAAGTGGGAGATTTGTACAAGGTAAATGGGATTTTGAATAAGGAAGGCTATCACTCCATTTTGCAACGACATGCCATACCCTGTGGACAGCGCTTGATTGGAGACAATTTAATCCTACAACAGGACAATGACCCAAAGCACACCTCCAAATTATGCAAGAACTATTTAGGGAAGAAGCAGGCAGCTGGTATTCTTTCTGTAATGGAGTGGCCAGCGCAGTCACCAGATTTCAACCCCATAGAGCTGTTGTGGGAGCAGCTTGACTGTATGGTACGCAAGAAGTGCCCATCAAGCCAATCCAACTTGTGGGAGGGGCTTCTGGAAGCATGGGGTGAAATTTCTCCCCATTACCTCAGCAAATTAACAGCTAGAATGCAAAAGGTCTGCAATGCTGTAATTGCTGCAAATGGAGAATTCTTTGACGAAAGCAAAGTTTGAAGGAGAAAACTATTATTTGAAATAAAAATCATTATTTCTAACCTTGTCAATGTCTTGACTATATTTTCTAGTCATTTTGCAACTTATTTGATAAATATAAGTGTGAGTTTTCATGGAAAACACAAAATTGTCTGGATGACCCCAAACTTTTGAACGGTAGTGTATATATATATATATATATATATATATATATATATATATATATATAGACAGATCATATAATTATATAGATCGGCATCAGTATATCAGTGTTGGTTGGAGCATGGAGAATTCATCGTCAGTACACAAGCATGATTACACACATGTAGTAAATGGGCATGGTCATATTATTAAATGGGCTCCACATATTATATATATATATATATATATTTATATATATATATATATACACACACACACACACACACAAATATTGTATAACTCAGTGTAGCATACCATACCATGTATACAAGGAGGCATATGTATTAATGCATTTACCCCAATGTCAAGGGCTTCACAGTCATGATGAGCGACTTAAAACAACCCCAGGTCTGACCTGAACCTACCATGTTTCATATATTAAACCAATGTTCTTTGGACTACTTAGGCACCAGGGTCCAAGTTTGACTGCAACCACTGTACCCCACATGGCTTCCTAAAAACTATCTTTGGGAGTAAAGCTCTTCCTTTCTCACTCTACAGTCTCTAGATTTTATCCCGCACGCATACCACCACACTTTCACACCAACCAGAAAGATACAATGTAGACTTTTATAAGGCTATGGCTACATGGCACACTCTGCTAGTCTGGCTACATTAGACATTTAGTTGTTAAAGAAAATTGCTGGGAACAGTCATCAAATAATGTCCAATTATATTTCTACCTTGCCTAAAATATTAAACGTGCAAAAATACATTATATGGACAAAAGTACCGATGTAGCCGTCTTTATCTGGTCTTTTAACACATTAAACACAGTGGCAAGACCTCTTATCTTTACTTTTTCAATGACTTTTCAATGGCCTTTTTTGTGTGATATTACGCTGCAGCAAGTTAGCACAGTCAAGATAAAGATGGCTACATCCGTATCGGGACACCTCGTAATCATTGAATTCAGGTGTTTCATTCAGTTCCATTGCCACAGGTGCATTAAGTCAAGCACCTAGCCATTCAGTCGGACATTTGTAAAAGAATGGGTCGTTCTACAGAGCTCACTGAATTAGAGCATGGTACTGCAATATGATACGACTGATGCAGCCAGTCAGTTCCTGACATTTTTTCCCTCCTAGATATTCCACAACCAACTGTGAGTGCTGTTATTGCAAAGTGACCGTGTTTATGAATCACAGCAACTCAGCCACGAAGTGTCAGACCACGTAAAGTTACAGAGCAGTGTCACCAAGTGCTGAGGTGCATAGTGCATAAAAGTCACCAACGCTGTGCTGACTCAATAACTGCAGAGCTCCAAACCTCCTCTGGCATTAACATCAACACAAAAAGTGTGTGCTGGGAGTTTCATGGCATGTGTTTTCATGGCCGTGCAACTTCACGTGACGAATCACTCGTGACAAAAGACACTTCTCTATCAACCTTTACAAACATTTGTGAAAGAATGGGTCATTCTAAAGAGTTCACTGAATTCCAGCGTGGTACTGTAATAAGAATACAACCAAACAAGTCAGTTTAAAAAATGTCTTCTCTCCTAGATATTTCAAAACCTTCTCCGGCATTAACATTCGCACAATAGCTGTGCCTGGGAGCTTCATTGCATGGGTTTCCATGGCCGAGCAGCTGCAAGCAAAGACTTACATCACCAAGCACCATGGCATCACCAAGCACCAAGCGTCAGATGGATGGTGTAAAGCACGCCGCCACTGGACTCTGGAGCAATGGAAACGTGTTCTGTGGAGCGACAAATCACGCTTCTCTATCTGGCAGTCTGATGGATGAGTCTGGGTTTGGCGAATGCCAGAAGAATATTACCTGCCTTACTGCACTGTGCCAACTGTAAACTTTGGTGAAGGAAGAATACTGCTATAGGTTTGTTTTACAGGGGTTGGCCTAGGCCCCTTAACTCCATTGAGGGGAAATCTTAATGATTTAACATACCAAGACATTTTGGACAATTGTATGGTGTTAAAATAGTGAGAACAGTTTGGGGAAGGCCCTTATCTGTCCTAGCATGACTGTTCCCTAGTGCAGAAAGCAAGGTCCATAAGGGCATGGTTGGGTGAGTTTGGTCTGGAAGAACTTGACTGGCCCACATAGAACCCTGATCTCAACCCTATAGAACACTTTTGGGATGAATTAGAACCAAGACTGCAAGCCAATCCCTCCATTATCATTGTCTGACCTCATAAACGCTGTTGTAAACCAGTTCTACAGACACACTCCAAAATCTTGTAGAAAGACTTCCCAGAAGAGTGAAAGCTGTTTTGTCTGCAGACGGACCAACTCCATATTAATGCTAATGGATATAGAATGGGATGTCTTAAAATCTCCTGTAGCGGTAATGTTTAGCTGTCCCAATACTCTTGTCCATATAGTGTAAGTTGCAGTACAGTGCTGAGAAGAAAGGTAATGCTAGATATAATCCAGTGCTCAATATATTAAGCTTTAAAGATCAGTTTTTCATGACCTTTGATATATAACATTAACCTTGTGAGTCCTTTGGAGAGATTAAAGGTTAACATTTCATGACAATGTTTTTTTTCTACAATATATTGAATATACAAAGGAAGAAATGGGTAATAAAATGGAACAGTGAACTAGCCAAATGCGATAATGACATTCATTTCAGCCACACGTCAGCGGGGCTTGCAGCATATTGGTCTGGTAATGAGCGGTAGGTAAAGAAAGGGGTTACATTTTTCATTAAAATGGTGTAAATTTAGAAAAAGTCATGTCGGAAAAATAATGCTATTACAGGAAATGCTGCATTATTGAAAGCAGTGCTCTACACGAACAAGTAATTAATATAAAGGTTAAATCTATTTACATTGGTAGGTGAAGAAAGTTATATAGACATTTTGCATAATTGGCTTGTGACTTTTTAGAAATGCAGTTATAAATAGTGCTTACAATGCTTCATTAACCTATAATTGAATTACAAATTTAAGATCTAGTCTTGCTTGTGTAAGGAAAAACAGCTTTATGATAAGAAAAAAAGATAGTGATGTTAATTCTTATATTTTTCGACATACACAGCACGTGCACTTAGAAATACTTGTTCCCCACAAGACATATTCTCCGACACTGAATTTATAATATAATACATAGTTTGGTAAAGCTGCTTTGATCCAGCATGAATTATCGGACAGTCATAGAAAAGTATAAAAAATGTACGTACGTGGGTAGATAACTTTGAGGATGCAAAATATGCCACTATTACTCTGCTATTTATGCAGAGAAGTCTTATAATGGCTTCTGACTAGTCGTCTATTCCTGGTTTTGTGAAAATTATGATCAAGCAATTCTGTGCTGGATTATTGGTATTTTTGGATTATCAGATGCCAGACTAAATAAATGTCACTTTTTTTCCAACAAATGTAACAAACCTAGTTTTATCATTAAGAGGGGTTTATTAACAATTAGAAGAGATGCCATATTGCTAGGGTACGCCATCACTTTCTTACCACTTGGATTAAGAGTGACGGGACACTCACCAATTCTCAGAAGGAAGGAGCTGCAGTATTCATTAAGTGCTGAGGCTCCTTCACAGCTTTTCATACTTCAAAATCAACATTGAATTACTTTAAAGGGAACCTGTCAGAGGTTTATGTAACCATAATTGTTACAAATGCAATAAAGGTACCGGTGAGATATTGCAAAAGATACAGTACCTCTGCGTGTCGCCGATAGTAAAGATTGCCTCAGAAAATAAGTTGCAATCTTTATCTCGCTGTATGCAGAATTATTCAGGTGTGTCCTGTGATCTTAGAGCTAATCCAGTTCTCAACTTTCCGTAAATGATGCTGCCTCAGGATGACACAGGAAGGGCCTTGCAGCGTCAATCAAGTAAATAGGTGTGGAATTAGCACCGAGCTCACCAAAAACGCCACAGTTCAAGGTATAACCAGTGGAAACTTCTTCTTTAATTAATACGCCATGAGAAAGATGAAAACTGCTTTATTTAAGCAACCTTTTCTATTACTATTTATTTACTAATATCTCATTGGCACCTTATTGCGGTTGGAGCAATGTAGGGCATAAAACTGGTGACCGGTTCATTTAAATGAAAAGATTACGATTTTCACAGCCCCTAAAGGTGCGTATTGTGTGAATGTCAAACACGTTGTGAATGAAAATGTTCAAACAACATTTCTGACCTAGAAGTGTTCTGCAAAGAAGACATACCTAAAGCAAAAATAAAAGCGCACCACTCTTAATAAATTTGGTGCATCTCGCGCAGTCCTATAGAAATGACATCTATGCCTCCCTTGAGCAGGCGAAGATTTGAGCTACAATTTGCACCATTTATTAGTTTTTAGAAATACTACATCTGTTGAAAACGTGCTGGCCCTGCCCTCTCCAGGTTAACCCGTCCCAGTTTTCTCACCACTTTTGAAAAGTGGCAAGAGAAAAATGTCACAAAAAAGTCCCCCAGGCTGGAGTTCAGCTTTGTAATGTCTAAAGCTCACTACAACTGTAATCACAAAATAGAACTATTCAGCCCTTGACATTTTCAAAAAATTACCCTCTGACTGGTAGTTCTAAGTTTTATTCCATAATCAACAATCTCATATCACTTTCACCTCCGTGATGAAGACAAACATGTTTATATCAGAATTAACATATCTCAAGTATATGGTTAAACAAGGCTCTGTTCACATCTATCTTGGAGGCTCCATTCCATGCACTGCCATTCGTATTGTCAAAAAGACAGACAACACGACAGAGCCCATTACAAGTCAATAGGGTCCATCCAGATCTGTTATATGACGGATAACAATCACTGCATTCTGATTTCCGTTAAAGACTAAATCCACAACGCAGATGTAAACAGAGCCTAACACAAAGCTTTTATATGAATCGTCATTATATCCACATACTATAAAGTGTATGCTAATATTTGGTGGAGTGATTACTATTGACCTGAAGGCTATGTAAATACCAAGCACAGTGGTTTATATGGCATGAAAAGGGTGCTTCAGAAACAGCAGAAGAGCGCTGCGGTATCATTGAACAGCGCAAATATTTAGAGCATGACTCTCGTTGATCAATTTAGCAATTATTCTCATTCCAACTACATCTTTTAGGGCATTATTTCCCTTTAAGTGGAATATTACAAACGTGACCACATTACCATTTTAATGAGATGTTGATGGAAAATTCATACTTCTGGGCTACATTAGTAACAAACTGACCAAATCATAATGGTAATCAGGTCACATTAAAGAAAATCCATTTCCCATTAAAAAGTAAAACAAGTGCAATAACAAACTATGATCAGTAATTGTGCTAATTTCACATGCCATCTTCTTCTACCATTAATGCAATCATAAATGAAGACACAATATTCGATCTAATGAACATGAGGAAAAAAAAAGAGAAACTATTGGTATGCATAATAGTGGACCTACAGGGATTTCATCATAGTACAAAACATGTTGAAAGTAGTTCCGTCAGTCCGAACAACTGATTTTATCTGGGAATTATCGGATTATAATCAGGTTTGAGTGACCGCTGAAGAATTCTGGAAATTCAATAAGCAAACCCGATTGCATAATTCAAAGTCTGGATGTCTACTTGCTTTTATTGTCAATTTTACAGGTATTTGCTTGTCTAATATTTGAATGCAATCCCCCCTGTGCGGACATCCCTCGCATACTAATGCAAATGCCTCAGATCAATAGCTATACATTTTTTAATCATGTTGAATAAAGGGATTGATGTGGTGTGACTTAAACCCAAAGATAGTAAAACTTTTATGCCTCTTCTCAGAATGTCATTCCATCTGGATTTATTATTTGCAATGTGTGTTTGAAGTTGGCTCTCTCAGCATCTGCATTTAATGTCTTTTTGTTCAGGTTTTGCTTTTGATATTTCAGATGGTCTTGATCTTTCTAAATTAATTTTCTAGAAAGAGCATTTTTCAATCGAAGCATCATGGTTTCCAAAATTGTGTGAATTGGGCACTGGTCCTTAGAATAGCCTTTTACAATGTACAACTGTCGTAGGCTGCCTGAAGTTTTTTGGAGCTGAAAACGGTCACATCTGTGAGTAAGTAGATCACACTCCCAAAGTATAAAGTGTTGGACAAAAGAAAAAAAAATGGCAGTTTATATGCCAGATGCTTCCTTATCTACTCCAAAGTTTGTCAAAGGGACCCATATTGTGATAGAACTGACTAATAAGCAGTCAGCAGCTAGAACGTTAACCCTATTGAGGTCATTTTAAACAAGTAGAGTCGCAGGAGGACCAACCTCATAAAACATAACCTTTTATTGAAAAAAAATGAGATGTAAAGAAAGGCTTGTGTAGCTGGGTCACACCACGTCAAAACTTTGAATAGCACGTGGGGGACTCAGTCAAGGCAATGATATATCTAGTAGGAAAGAAACTCTCACCCTATAGATATCCCTATCCTATGGAGCCCTGCATGCGGCGGAACTGCCGCCCTGATAAGGGCAATCCCACTATCTGGAACCTGCTAATTGCATGCTAATAAGTCCCTATTAAAGGGCATGGAATAAAGATAATCATAATAATTATATGATATCAATAATCGTGGGATAAATAAAAAGAGAAGAAAGATCAGATATGTACCAAATAAAAATCTTCCCATTGGAAAGTTCGATCCCAATCTGGAATCTTGTACCAACACCGTAATAGGCACATCTTCCATAAGGGTGTCCGTAGGTCAATATAGAATAAAATGCAGCACATATAATAATATTTCACACATGGTAGAAAAAAATATACGTCACACATATTGCAAGTCAAAGTGATATCTCTTAAGAGAAGTTGCAATCTGTGTGTTGCCAAGTGACAACCCACTTAGGTCCAACTAATAGTGTTCTGACACAATTATATCAGCATATTAATAAGATCTGTTGGCTCACAGCTGTTATTCTGGTGTATAATGTCATAATAGATTTTTGTCCCAAGAGAGAGAGAGTCCCGACGCATTACCCTATGGAAGAACCATAGTTCATCAGGGGACATATACAAATAGATTCAAACAAGAGCTGCCATTATAGTATTATTGCAGGTGCAACACCCACAGAAAAATGGCAATCCCAACAACAGTGTAAAATTAACCTCATTACACACGGAGAAGTATGATGTACCCCATACAAGTTGTTACTAAAATTGTAACTACTTGCGTGCAACAGATATTTTGTGGGTCAGATATGCCACATAAAATGGTAGATGTACCATTCTGTCCAGGTCGGTCTACAGATATGAGATAGATGTATGCAACGCAGCACTGATGACATTGAGTGCTGCATTACACATAAGGCCTTGACGCTGCTCGGCAGGGGACCTGGAGGGGATAAGAGAAGCAGTGAGGGGAGTATGTGTTTTTTTTAATTTTATGGCGATTGAGGGGAATAGTTGGCCGTGATTGTTGCAACACAATTAACGCAAGGCCAGCTGAAAGATGGAACACGTTTATTAACCCTTTAGTAACCACCAGTATGCCTTTTCATGGTGGTCACTAAGGGGCCTTAGGCTAGGCAGTCGCCTTTTCATGGAGGCCCAGTCTAAGTCTGTATGGGTGTCCTGTGCAGTCTGGAGCCGGGGCTTGGCTGTCTGTTTACTTCAATCTTGGCCGTTTAACCCGTCAACAGCAACTGCAGCATTTAACTTGTTCACAGGGGGAGGGAGCTTCTTGTCACCCATCAGCGGCCCGTATATGCAATTGCGGGCCTCCGATGGGGTGCCATGGCAGCCAGGGGCCTGATAATAGCCCCAGGTCTGCCTTGGGCATGTGCCTATTAGGATGTGCCGGAGGTACGTCCTAATAGATTGCTTGTCAGATTTACACAGACAGGCAGTAAAGATCTGGTATACTAAGTATACCAAAGCATTATAGCAGTGATCTAAATATTGCATAGTAAAGTCCTCTAGTTAGACTAAAAAAATAAGTAAGTAAAGTGAAATAAAAATTACAGTAAAAAGTGGTTTTATTTAGTAAAAGTGTAAAAAATAAATAAAAAGCACACATATATGGCATCACCGCGACCATAATGAATCACACAATAAAGTTAATGCAATTTAAACCGCAAGGTGAACACCGTAAAAAAAACAAATGCAAAAGACAACGGCGAAATTTCTATTTTTCTCCATTGCCCCCCAAAAAGTCATAATAAAAGTTAATCAATAAGTCCCATGTACCCCAAAACAGTACCAATCAAAACGGTCTCGTCCTGCAAAAAACAAGCCCAAAAATCACTACATTGACGGAAAAATAAAAACATTACGGCTCTTGGAAAGCGACGATGCAAAAACAAAGTATTTTAGTTCAAAAGTGTTTTTATTGTTTAAAAGTCGTAAAATATCAAAAACCTATACATATGTGGTATCGCCGTAATCGTACCGTAAAGGTAACGTGTGATTTACGCCGCCCAGTTAACGGTGTCAATTTAAAATGCATAGAACAATGGCAGAATTTCAGGTTTTTTTTCTATTCCCCCCAAAAAAAACTTAACAAAACTTAACCAAAAAATGATATGTGCCCCAAAATGGTGCCATTAAAAATTACAACTAATCTCGCAAAAAACAAGTCCTCATACAGCTATGTTGACGGAAAAATTAAAAAATTATAGCTCTTTGAATGCGACTATAGAAAAACAAAAAAAAATAACCATTAGGGCCTAAAATAGGCTGGTCACTAAGGGGTTGAGATGCCTCTTAATAAATGTGTTGCATCCTACTCTAACTTTTATTTTTATTAAGACTGGCGTAAATAGTTAATTACCTAACTCCATAAGCTAGAAAAGTAGTTTTGCAGACAGATTTTTACAGACAACTGACACAACAACAAGCAAATAACTCGGTGGTTAACTGGACAAAAAGCCAATGCAAAGAATTAAAATATGGCAGAGAGAAAGTATAAGTGTACTAAATATGTGGCTTGTTTAATACAAACTATATAGACAAAAGTATTGGGGCACCTATACATTACACCTACAGGAGCTTTTAGGACATCCCTTTCTAATTATATAGGCATTAATCTGGAGTTAGTCCCCCCTTTGCAGCTAAAACAGCTTCCACTCTTCTGGGAAGGCTTTCTACAAGATTTTGGAGTGTGTCTGTGGGAAGGGCATTTGTGAGGTCAGACACTGATAATGGACGAGAGGGCATGGATCGCAATCTCCATTTTTGTTCACTCCAAAGATGCTCAGTGGAGTCGATGTCAGGGTTTCTGCGCGGGCCAGTCATGTTCCTCAATACCAAAGCAACCCAACCATGCCTTGATGAACCTTGTTTGTGCAGTGGGGCACAGTAATGTCTTTACAGTTGGCACAATGCAGTCAGGTAGGTAACGTTCTCTTGGCATTCGGCAATCCCAGACTCGTCTGTCAAGTTGCCAGATAGAGAAGAGTGATTCGTCACTCCCCAGAACACGTTTCCACTGCTCCGGAGTCCAGTGGCGTCGTGCTTTACACCACTCCATCCGACGCTTGGCAATGTGCTTGGTGATGTATGGCTTGTATGCAGCTGCTCGGCTATGGAAACCCAGGCCATGAAGCTCCTGGACACAAGTTTCAGTGCTGATATTAATACCAGAGGAGGTTTGGAACTCTGCAGTTATTGAGTCAGCAGAGCATTGGCGACTTTAATGAACTATGAGCCTCAGAACTTGTCGACCCCACGCCCCATTTTTTCACATATGTTTGTAAGGGCAGAGTGCATGGCTAGGTGCTGGATTTTATCCAACGGGACTGAATAAAAAAAAAACTGAATTCAATGATTAAGAGGCGTGTCCCAATACCTTTGTCAATAGTGTATTGTATTCTATATATATATATATATATATATATACTCTCTACAAACAATGTGTGGTAAAATGTCTCCATTTACACTGAAGTTCTTTCATATTGATTCATTTTTCTTAGCGCAGCAAGTGTAGGTTTTTATTTATTGTTGCTATATCTTTGCAAGAAATAGTTTGAAAAAGTCAAAAGCAGCCGTCCTGTCTTGTGTGTCTCAGTCATTGTAATTTCAATTGCGAGACTCAGATCCGTGCAAGGGTTAAGAGAATCATTAAATGAACACCGAGAGACTGGGGACAGCAGAGTTTATAAAATGGTCGTATGAAGGCAATCGGAAATCAGGGCTTTAATAAAGCACTCGCTCCTAAATATATTGTAGCTTTTCTTTCTGAAACCTCTTATTTGTCTTTACAGGTAGTGGATACTGTATAATACACCGGGGAGCACTAAACAAACTGACACCATATAAGCACAGCTGGTGAAAGTGCAATCCTTCTTCTCAAAGAGCCTGGAAATGCACCAGCAGGAGACCAGTGAAGGGTTAGTCAAGACGTGGTTAGAGGGGAATCTGTCAATGTTTGAAGAAAACAGTTTGACAGCCGGTTTCAAAAACAGAATAAACCAATTGAATGCCCTCGGAAAGCTCAACAGGAGATTTTTTTAATTTGTTCTACAGGAAACTAGAGCCCTGTAGAAGGAATCTTTGATGCATGAAAACCGCAGTTTCCGAACGTGGCCTTGTCAAAGAAAATGGTAGCGGGAACATTTTTAATATTTCATACGATTTATTTAACAAATCGTTTCAATAGAATGATAGTGCTCAGGTGAAGCAAGAAAATGCTTAGTCTTTATTCATAACATCCCAACTGCCATGAAACCACAAATTCTAAAATTCTGCTGCTGCAAATGCACAATTTACTGAGCAAAATCTATCAGCTGAAAGGGGTCACCTGGTTTAGTAATCCCCTATTATGGAATTCTGTGTTTATAGAGGGGGTCCCCTGCTAAAGAGCGCCTTTTGCTCAGACAAACATCCCATTGACTTTAACTGTGTAACATTTGGTTTCTCCTGCGGCAGCACTACAGGGAAGATCAACACTTGCTGCTGGGTGACCCCACAAGTTACAGCTTATCGATGGGATTCCCTGCCGCATTACACCCTGTAATCAGCTTATCACTTAGGGATCCTTAAGCAAAAAAAGGATTTTACAAAGTGGATAACCCTTTAATGTGCAGAATAGCTACATATTTAAAACACTTTTATTAAATTATTTTTTATATTGCTTATATAGTGCAAACATATTCCACCACGCTGTACAGAAATAGTTGTTATGCATATCCGTCACTGTCCTCAATGGGGCTCACAATATAATTTACCCACCTTATACAAACTGTCATGCCCATGGCCACGGGCCGTCAGGTTCACTCACCTCCTGACGCCGCAGCCATGGAACTGTGAGCGCTGGTCCCCATCTCCTCCTCAGTAGACGCCAGCGCTCACTTCCGCTTCTCCCGGCTGGGTTCCGTAGGGTGCGCGTGCACGCTCGTGCCCACTCTTAAAGGGCCAGCGCACGCACCTGAAATTAGTACTAAATTAGCCCATGAGCGCCCTGGACTATAAGAAGGGCCCAATTGCTTGAGAAAGGCCCATGCTGGGGCTGAAACGTTGCATATGGGTGAATACCGTTTTTTAACTTTTTTGATACCATGACATGGAGTGCTGCCTATTCTTTGAATGTCTAAATTTTGGGACCGTAGGTCGTGGTCTGGAGGCTTGCACACACAAACCTTTGAAAGGGTATTTATCTTTTGTTCTTGGTGCTGCTCTTCTTTGAATTTTTTTAATATCTCTAAATATTGATATCTCTATATAGATAGATTATATATATATATATATATATACATATACATATATATTATATACACACACACATATACACTTGACATCACCATAATTGAAACTTCATAATTGAAATTTCATTGGTATATTTTACTCACTAATTATCTCACTTTCATGGTGCCTATACGTACGTGTGTGTACACACACACACACACACACACACACACACACACACACACTATGTTTCAACTAACATGTATCAAATTCTGGGAAGTAGTAGGGAGGGTTTAGGAGAAATAATGGGGGTATTGTCACACAGTGAAGCCCACGGCATGCTATGGAATTGCAGTTCATACCATAAGTGATGGAAAGTTAATGCCTACAGAGGGCCATTTTGAAGTTCTTTTAGATGATAATAGCGAAACAAGCACTTCAACATTGCATTAAATGGTTGATTTATATAAACTGGCAATGTACATGGGGAAGATATGGCCACAAAGATTCTTAATTCTGTAACGTCACATACCTTGGTTACTAAAGCAGAGCAGATCAGTAAATATAAGTGTATTGGTAAATTTCTATAAGAAGTAATTTCTTAATAGTGAAAAGTGTAAGGCCTCATGCACACGACCGTGCATTACGGTCCCAATACTATCCGCAACTGCGGATAGTATAGGACATATTCTATTCAGTGGGCCAATGCACAGGATGGTGGTTCCACGGTCCGTGCATTGGCCGGGAGCCCGTACTGCGGAAAAATAGAACAAGTAATTTTACGGGCCGCATTCATGGCCCGGGCTACTTAGAGAAAATGCATGGTCTGTAATCACAGAACGTGCATACAGCTACGGCCATGTGAATGAGGCCTAACTCCTAAATTTGGCTTCACAGGGATTTGAAGGAGGGCTACCAGAAATAGCATGTAAAGGCTATTGTGTGCGTGACTTATGTAAACTGTTTTCTTGTTTTCAGTGTTATCAGGGCTTGAAGTAACAAGCCTGAATTTTGCATTATTACTTGTCTACCCCATGACAACAATTCCGATTCCGCTGATTCAGTATTATCATTGTAACTTGCGGAAATTCAAAGCACTATTGACATCAATATGCAGACATAACTGCCACTATTTAAGCTGGTCGGGCTGTGGATACTAAGATGGATCATGATTGGATCCTTAAAATGTATTGTTGACGGCTAAACAAGGCCAGAACACAGAACCGTGATGCTGCAGGCTTTGGCTTGCAATGTCGAGCACTAATAACACTGGGGAAATATAAGCTATGAAATGGATTTTAAAATTTTTTCTTACAGCACTTGGAAGGTATTCCTCCTCCTTGTGGAGATCCAGAACCATAAGGGCAAAGCTCACTGGGAAATAGTATGCAAATTAGCTCCCCTCCAGAACGGAGAAAACTTTTTATCTCAATGTCCGGCCCTTTAGAGCCTTGAAATATGACTCAAGTTATCAGCTAAAGCAGAAACACCAAGGTTCTACAGGGTTGCCACAATTAGGGGACATTAGAGAGACGGGTTTCTTTCTTTTGGAGTAAAGCCATTTTCTATACTTGTCATGTACACAAAAGGACCTTTTGCATGTGTCTTTTGGTAGTTCTCTTGTAAAATACTGGAAAAACTATGCATACTGTACAAATTAATTTTTTTTCTATACATGCCACTGTTATGTTTCCCCATTATTTACACTACTTAGCAGCTCATTGTGGGTGGCACTGTATTTAATATGATTGACTGACATCTCTGAAATGAAACAGCATTGAATTTTTTTTAATCTGGATATTAGATGCGAGGTGCACAATCTAAAGCTCAACCTTTCTGCCCAATGCTCATCAGATTTGGATAGAAGAAAAAAATAATTGTTTTCATCTTCTAAAGCAGCCCCAGAGTGAAAAAATTATGCAGATATGGAGCTCTAAATCATGGAAAAGCTCGTTAAGGCAGTATTTGGGGTCTAAAATCATGAAACTATGGAATTCGTAGCTTGTGCAATTTAACTTTTTGTATCCCAGCAAAATTTATTTTTCACTTTACAGAAACTCAGTAACTCTCCTACGCACGGGTGACCTTGTTATTTTTTTTAATAAATACTTCTAGTCAAGTGAAAAAATCTTATGTCATTTTTCTACATAGAGCCGTCACACACCTGTATTTAAAGATGTGATAGGCCACTAGGAGTAAATGAGATATAAATTAGGTATAAAGCATTTCCATATTAGCCGAGCACTTGCCGATACACCCTAAAAAACCATAAAAATTAAAAAGAGAAATATTAATTTGATTGCTGCATGTTTAATATTATAAACACAAGCCCATTGCAAGATAAAAAAATCATACATCCGACAATCTATTCTACTTGAGAACATAATGATATCTGTAATCGACAAATATATTTAAAATGGCAGTGTCACGGTAAATGAATATTGAGCAATTCATTCAATCGGAAACTAGCTGGGACTGCTCGCCTGCTCAGTTATTCCTCATTGATTATTTGAGCCTTGCCTCTCCTTTCTTGGCAGCCCTATCTAAGAGCCCATTATTTTTCATCAACATGGACTACATTAAAATTGGAGGGAAAAAAGTAAAACAAATGGCTTCCTAGTGACACTTTGCCAAATGATTCATTGCACTGAATGCTGTTAATTTACTCAGTTGAACTTATTACATAAAGAAACCAGAGATCGCGCAGACAACGTAGCTTAGAAAAAAAAAAAGTTGGACCCTAGGTAGGGCAGGGAATAGGCTGTAACTGTAAATGGTTCACACAATTTCATCAAAATGTATGCTAAGTGTGTATTCACACATGCATGTTTTGTGTTTTGTTTTTTTTAATGCATTGATTGAAAAAAGTCGGTGGCAAAAAAAATTTTGGTTACACAAAATCATGCCAATAACATTGAAAATTGCACTACAAAAACACCATAAAGCTGGCATATGTGAAAACACACTAAGAACTTTTAAAGCATCGTAAATATGGGAGTAACATGCTGCTGCACCTATGTGTGTGTTTGCTTATGCATTGCAGTCACTGCACATCAACACCTGCCTATTTATTTCACTTTGTATTATACACTATTATATATATATATATATATATATATATATATATATATATATATATATATAAAAAGCAGAGAAGCAGCACTCACAACAGGATAATAAATGTCAGGGTGCCCAGCAAGTAGTCCTGATCCTTCTTGGACTATCTAAAGTATTCAAAAGAAGATCTTGCAGCACTCCAATAGGTGATAACAAATGTTAGTTTATTCAGGCAACATCAGACAGTGCAACGTTTCAGTCCTGCAATGGGACCTTTCTCAAGCATGATATATATACATGCAGCCACACTTGCTGTGTAATAATAAAAGGGACGTTCTCTTAGAGGGCGGTTCTAAATTCTTCTATTGCTATAGAAATTTGGCTCGAATAGACATATTCTGTGTAAAGCATAACTCTGGGAAAAAGACATAGTAATCATAATAGTCCATAAATGTATTGACAAATTAAATCAGAAAAAATTTTGCCTTTTTTTATTCACATTTGTGTGAACAAAAAAAATACAAAACTTTGCCTAAACCGGAACATATAGAATTCAATCTGTCTTCCGATCTTTGTTGCATACTTAATATGGTCAGTGTACTCCATGGGACATAGAAGAGCATTGGGAATCCTTACAATACTTTAGATCTATTTTCTTCAAAACTAGAGAATCAATCAGGTCAAACCTATCTATACACAGGAGTCCACCGGCTCGTATTATCTTACAGTGATTATGCCTTACTTCCCTCTAGAAAACCGGGGTAAGAAACACTGAAGTTTTACATTTGCTGTATTTCATGAAATAGGCAGAAGATATTCTGAAATTTACAAAACAATTTTTAAGATTTTTTTTTTTTTTTTGTGCGTGCGTGTCAAGCATTTTTCCTTTAAGTATACATGCTTTATATCTTGAAAAGACAATTACGTACTGACATGATAGGCACATTATTATGCAGTTGACAAGGAAGTAGCAAGGAGTAGAGAACTATCTGTCTGCTGAAAGGAACACTATATTTAAAATGATGCATCTTACAAAAATAATGAAGTATATCTTTTAAAGCAACAATTTAATTTTATGATCCATTTACCTCGTGGTCTGCCGATGCGTTTGATTGTTGTTTATATTATTTTCCAGCATTTTAGTTTAAAGAAGGGAACGGAGATTGAAAGTGTAGAAATAAAAGTCAGCTCTTAAAATTTAGTGATGCGGTTTGAAAATGTTATACTGTGGTACATTAATTGATGTGCTTCAGTATTGCATATTGTAAATGCTAAGAAAATAAAGTATCAAACATATGCACGTCGGTTTCTACGGAAACCAAAGAAAAACAATGAACCTATAAATCAAGGTACTGGGAAAACAATTATTGTATGAGCTGTCACTTCTAAGGAGTTACAGAGCAAAGACCTGAACATAATTATACATTAGGAAACGACTAAAGCAATAATTAAGAAAACAATACACAACGCATGACTCGATTTCTGAGGTTCTCCGATCAATGGAAACCCAGAAAATGTTTTATATGCAGATGACTGCCTCAACAAGTACCAGGTTAAAAAGTTAGAACCTCGTGCATTAGCACTGGTGATAGAACTTGAAAAAACATCTGTGAGAACCCAATGGAATAAATGTGACAATGCCCCAATAGGGTCATCACACGATATACCCAAGATAATCTTCTTTCGTCACACATAGTACCGTTAGGCAATAATGAACAATATAAAATGAGACTAGTATATATCACCCAGATGTACTCTACTCACTGGCTTCTCCTGACATAATATTGCTCTCTCAGCACAATGTAGAAATGACCGGCTATGGTGGCGGTACATCACATTTTCCCTTCTACTGGGCCTGTCCTGGCAAAAGTATAGTTTAAAAAAAACATAAAAATGCCATTATAATGTCTCCCAAATGGTCTCTTCTAGGGGACAAACTTTATAAAAACAATACGGAAAATAAAGAAAAACAAAACAGACATCAGGCATGAAAAAAAAAAACACTCTGATAGCCTGCTGATAAACAGAAATGAAAGGCCTTCATCCTGATCACGCTAGAAACACCTAAGCTGGTCATTGGGGCCCAAACTACTTTTGGTAACATGGGGTTAAAGTGTATCTTGAAAAAGCCATAAAAATGTTAAGCATTCCAGTAAATGTTCACCAGAATGTCTGAAAGTATTAAGGCACTGTTCACACTGGCACAAGGTTTTATTAGGTTTGCTTTATGACAGCAAGAATAGTGTAATCTGCAGCTGAGGTAAAAAAAAGGCCAAAATAAACAAAACCTACTGGACCCATGATTGCTCCGATGACAAAAGCCATACCGCTACTGTGAACAGAGCCATCTACAGAGGCATTTTTGAAGCGTGCATTGTTTTTCCAGGAAATTATATTTCAATTTCTATAGTTAAATAAAATATACGTAAATACTTTCTGTGAAAACAAAATTTAATCAAGACAAACTAATGAAATATAATACAAATTCACTTATTGTCAGAAAATGGCTTGATCAAATACAATTCTGAAATATAGTTATGTTTTAAAGTATGGTTTTCATAAAGGCCCAACACCTTGTTATGAGAAGTCACTTTTCAGAGTGTGCGGACTACACTGGGAGTACAATGGGGTTGATACAGGCAATCCCCTGTTCGGATTTATTTTACAATTCTGTTTTCTTATCTTTGCCCAGCCAGTACCATCCTAGCCTACATCATTCTGTAGATATACTATAGGGATGTATTGCTTCGCCCTAGCTAGGTGAAGACCAAACTGAAACCTAATAAAAGTGGTCATAAGTGAACATGGGCTATTGGTATGCAATGGTCCCTAACTAATGAATAGGGGCTATTAGCCTGATTACAGCGTAGCCCCTCATGGTAACACGGCGCCCCCCCCCCTTTGTTCCTTCAGTTCTTTATCGTCATTAATTAAAGGTCATTTGGTTTAACCCTCTTTTTCCCCTATTTTTATTTGGTACTTACCTGTATGAGGTCAGGTTCAGGTCAGTGGTACCCCACCCACTTGGTCTTGGCACGCACAGGTTCTGGAAAATTCCTATGTGGCGGGAAAATCTGGTGTTTTCATTGGTTTCCTTTGGTAAAAAGGCGGGAATTTTGAATATATATTCCCAGGTTTTGGAGTGGTCTGCTGCCCGTCTGAGTTAGATGAAGAAGAGGAACATCATCTCCCCACCCCCCTCCCTTTTATTGTCGCGGTATCTTGTTAGCGGGGAGGGGGGGGGTTAGTCGCCCAGATTATGGGTGGACAAGGTCATGAATTATTGGTATAATATTTATTGTTTTTTAATATTTATTAAAATATTTTATATTTATTACAAGTTTAATATTTATTTATTCTATTAATTATGTAACCCCTTAATAAATACAGTGGCCATTTTATTCCATCTGCATTGTCGCTTGGTCTTTATTTATTAATTACGTTTTTAGTATGTGTGTTTGGAGGGTTGGGTGGGGCTTGTGTTGCCATGAATATTCTTAAAAAAATAATGTTCTACCATGCAAAACACCAGTGTGTAGACCCTGAGCAAGCAAGGATTGCTGGGAAATTGTTAATACGCTATTAAAATCAACAGCTTTAAAAAAAAATAAAAAATAAACCCATACACCCCCATTACTTGATACTGCAGCCTCACTCGGTGAAAAGATACAATGAGCAGTAGGAAGTTCTTATGCCTCGTAACCTATACTCGGGCATGTGTACAAGAAGGAAAACTTTAAAGTAGTCTAAATAGGAACAAAGTTCCTGCTCGACGTTTGAAACAGCCAGAAGTTCGCAGGAGAGTCACAATAGACTCATCTCCATGCTGAATTAACTGTCCCTAATATGGGTAACACTATAGAGAGATAATTTTACGTATATATCTAATTTTATATGATTCTTTATATTGCAATTAAAAGTAAAGAGAAGATAAAAGTAAAAACGGTCATCCACCACTGGAGGCCTAAAGAATAAAATAAAAAATATAATAAATCAATGAAGTACACAGGCTTGTTATTATATAAATAATATGAATTATTTAGGAATTAGGCATCGCAAGATCTCCAATATGCATATTTATAAAGAAGTGGCGCCTTAAAAATATCTCCTTTTGCCAACATGCCAGTTGGATCTTGAGGTGTCTTGAATGCTGACACCTATTAATTTTAATTGCCTGAACTTTCCTCTGTTATATCCATGACATGGTGCCACAGTTTGCACTCGCTTAATGTTATTTCTGGGGAAAGAAAAGTAGAACTATTGCCAAAAAAATCCTTCAGCAGTTTCCTTTGCTTACTGTGAAGGTATCTCATCTCAGTGCTCTTGTTTACTTCCAATTCTAATTCCTAAATTGACCTCACCGGAGAGTAAACATGTAATAATTTACAGATATTTATTCTGCACAATTGTGATTATGAAGACATACATTGCGTTTCATCCTGTCTCAACAGTTCGCAAACTCAATATCGTGACATGTATCCATATGACAACTGTGAGATCATCTGAATACTCATAATAGCCAGTTGAACATAAAAGATTCCATGAATGCTATGAATTGTTTTTACATCATGATGAAATGTTAAAATATTTGGCCAGGGTACAGGTAGACTACTTTTTATAGTTTCTGGAAAGACCATTAATAACTTGTGTAATAAGCATACCAGGAAGCATACCTCTAATGTAAAACTGATATATAGCCACACAGAGTCAATGCCATTTCCTAATATTCTGATATAGTAGAATTTTAATACAGATGTAGGTTTTCTTTTTTAGTAAAATAGTGTATTATGGTGTTTAATTCAACTTTTGAATTGTTTTTATTAATCTTTTTTTTTTTTTTACTTTTTGAGATAGAGCTTCTATGTATCCTGAATAGATAGAAACATATCTTGCTCTGAAACCTGAATCCGTCAGGTCAGCAGGACTGACGGCTTTGGTGACAGCGGGTCTTGCGTGTCTCTGATGCACAGGATTTAGCAGTTATCGATCACATATAAGTTCATAACTTATGGTCAAGGACATTCACTGTGGAATGGGCCTGTGTTGCAGACAGCACCTGGTCCCTTCATTCTAAATCACAATAGGGGGTCCCCAGGTCAGACCACAATAGTGAGATAATGATGGCATAACCAATGCACGTCGTGCAAAACTTTATTTAACGCAAATGTCGGAGAGGTTGTCACGAATGTGTAGTCATCACTCCATGAAATGCCTGTAGGGGTTCCAGATGCAACAGGACTCCTGTCTTTCCTGATATGTAATTACAGTCTTATCAGAAGCCCCCTTATAAGTTATAGACATTATAGAGGGCTCCTTATGGACACTACACCATTTGTTCTTTTTTGTAGTGTTTAATATAAGTAATAACGCTCCGAATAAAACAAAGTTCAAACATTAACTTTTTAGAACTGGAAATTAGTGTTCTTGTGAAATTTCAAAGATCTAAAACAAAAAATAATGGAAAAAATAATTTACATATTAAAAGCATGTGGATTACCTATATCTAATGCATGTCTTGTATGTAGCTCTACTAAGTAATTACATCCCTATCTAAAGGTGCTAAAAGAGCCTAAGGCAGTGGTCAGAAAACCGCTGATCGCCGGCTTCAATCCGTACTGCAGGTTAAAAATCAATCCTCAGTATTGAAACAGTCTATTGCTTACCAGTTTCCATGGGTCTTCCTCTGCAGGTAGCGTTGACAAACTAACGCTCATATCAAGTATCTTGGAAAGGGGGCGCGCTACAGCGTCAGTGTACATTATTCCGGCTCTATTAGTTAAATAGCCTGGTAATCTACCCCTTAGATGTCTGTAAATAAGTGGGTGAAATGAGTAGCGGGTGGCGGCCGCAAATGGGGGCACTAATATTTGCACTCATTCTATTGAGGGCACTATTACCAATGGGTACACTGTGGGGGAAGCACTGTTAATAATGGGGCACTGTAGAAGAGCACTTACTAATGGGGGAACCGTGGGGGAATATTATTACTGATGGGAGAACTGGGGAAAAGCACAATTACTAATGTAAGAACTGTGGGGTCGCTGCTACAAATGGAGGTACTGTCGGGAGCACTATTACTAATAGGGGAACTGTGGGGGAAAGCACTATTACTAATGGGGACACTGTGGGGGAGCACTTACTAAAGGGGAGTACGATTACTAATAGAGCACTGTGGAAGAGCACAAATTCTAATGGGAGCACTGTGGGGCAAGTTATTAATGGGGTACTGTGTGGAGCACTATTAGCACTGCTGGGGAGGCACTATGACTAATGGGGGTACTGTGGGCAAACCTTTTTACTAATAGTGATCTCTGGTTAACATTACTACTATTGCGGTCACTATGGGGGTGAACTATATGTAAGTGGGCCACACAATCATTTCCCCAATGCTGTAGTATAGTGGTCTCTAACCTGAACCTTTCCAGCTGTTGCTAAACGTGGGTATGCTGGGAGTTGTTGTTTTACAACAGATTGTGAGTCACGGGTTGGAGACCACTGCTGTACTTTAAAATACAGATCACTCATCTGTTACCATGATAACCAATGTATCACGTTAGGAGCGGTTAGCGTGATTGCCGACCAATTGAATTTCAAGGCAGAATTTAACTATTCAGGCTTTTATATTTTACGTCAGTTTTGAGATCATCTGTAAAAACTATACTTATGAAGCAACAATCTTCAATTGCCTCCAAGTGCAGCTAGATATTTGATGTATCCACATTATAATAGAAAATATCCACAATTCTAAACACAGAGTTCCACATGCAGTAAATCCGTAAGCCTAGTTATTTAACAAATCAGGCACGTTGATTATCTGAGCATATAAACTCAGCCAAATCTTTTCACTCCAGAGACCTTCAATCAATTGGGTTGGGGTTGTCAACAGCTTCCAAAGAACACAGTGTGAATTTGGACCTGTTGTTCGGTACAAATCTCATTTACGGGTCGTAATTTAATGTAATAAAACATGGCAAGCATACATGAGCTATAATTAAATGCTATCCACTGCAATTGTCAAGAGCAGGCATTGTTCTAACCCTTACTCAATCTTCCACAACCAATGTGTGTTTTAATAATAGTAAAAAAATCAGTATAAAATATAAGCACATACATTCTGGAGTGCTGTATATAAGCTATAAGGAAAAATAAAACTGCGAATGACAAAAAAGCCATACTGATAGCCCCAACAAAATGTGTCAGAACTAAAATAACAAAAAAAACTTGGATCGGAGGTGCATTAAAAAAAATCTCCATATAAAACTCCAAGAAGCTTGTTATATGATCCGGAACGAGGAGACAGAGATATGGACATTAGACTGGTGTCAACTACAAATCATAAAGGTTCTGACCCTGGTGAAAAATCTCAGTACTGCTATTACTCCCAGGTAGCATTAAAGGGGGTTGCCTTATCTAACCCCCCCGGGGATCAGTGGTTATCTCCAGGGGGAGTCACATGAATTTCAAGTTAATAAATTAGGGTCCCTCATTCAGGACCCTAATCTATTATTCAGAGTAGAGAGTGGCTACACAGAGCATCTCTTGCTCTGGAGAATTACACAATTTTGATTTTAAAGAGCATTGTGTAATACTTTATTTCCCCTGTGGTGGCGTTGCAAGAGAACAATACACATTCTGACAATATCCAATAGATTATGGCTGATCACCGGTGGTCCCAACAGGCTTTTAGTGATTCTTCTAATAAAAGAGAATAATCCAAATACAGACAAACCCTTTAAAAATCTGAAATCTTTTACGTTACGCACAGTAGACAAACATTTGGTGATAAAGCCTGTACATTATTTTTTCAGATGACTATACATTAAATACAATGTATACGTAAACGTTTTTGTTCCCTTTTATTTACCCTTATTATCTCAGAACTATAAAGGTCTACCCAAATAACTGCAGAATTAAAGATCCTGTCAAATTACTGTATTATTGTAATCCGATGACCGGTTATCTCGCCAGCTACGCTCAGGAGAAAGAAATCCTGATAACAAGGAACACCTTTTTAATAACATTTTTCAAAGCTTCGAACCAATGTTTGGTCTGCTCCATTCAACATCTTATCTTGCGGTTTTCCACTCCTCATGGTTCTCATCTCAGACTGCACTAAATTTAAATACATTACTCATACAGAGCATAGCTATCATCCTATCATCTGCTACCTCTACTTCATGTTGCCATCTCATCTTCATCATGAGAACTGCTGCTATCTCAACTGTCAACATGCAAAATGAACAATGTTCAAAGTACCTCCTGTCTGGAATGTATTACTCGGTGCTTGTTAAACATCTACTCCATATACCTATGAAAAAAAATGATTGCAAGATTTTCTATACAAAATCACAAACTGGAAAATTACTTAGTTGCATCCATATGTTATAATTAGAGAACGCCTGTCCGTGTAATGCAGGGAAAGACAAGTCCTCAAGGGCGAGAGACACTCCTTATAGATGCTGACCACGCCAGCCAATAGATAAGGATTCTACCGGTGACGTCCCCGATATTAACAATTTTCACAGGAAAGCTATGATGTTCTGAACGCAGATAGAATAAATAGCTTTGCCCAAATTTCTGCCATAAGTAAACAATATTTGACCAACCAGTGGTAAGGGAGGTCTCTCCAGGAACCCCATAACAGATGCCTCTATGATACACCGTTTTATCGATATTCATTAAATATGAAGAACAGCTTCCCACAGTGGGACAGATTAACTGATACGGTCTAAGTTTTAGATAGTGTAAACTTAAATTTGGCGCATTTTCTGAATGCCTTGTCTATCAAAGTGGTGCATGCTGTATGATGAATTGGTGCATCTATCTAGACACTTTTCTCTTCCTTACACCACCTATCAGTTGGCTTTAAGTTTTCTGCCCCAAAATTTTGGCGCACCGTGTCACACTTACGCCACCTTGTGGAGCATGTTGAAAAAAGTGTCAAACAGATAATAATTGTGCCACATGGCATGTACCCCAGAATTCTGGCTCAAATTGAGTAAATCTGAGTAAAGTATATCTGCCCCAGTGTGTTGTGATGTGCATTTATATTTTGGGCATTAGTGTTTAACAGGTAGTTGGTAAGGGTTAACTCTACCTTGAATTATTTTCTGATTTGTGAGAGATTAAAATTCGTAGGTATTTACTAGCTAAAAATCCAATAGGTGATCATTTTTGATTAAGATACAACCCCTTTAAAAGAGCTCTCTCATCAAAGCCCTATATATGGACATCATAGAGGGGGGGTCTTCCACTCGGGACCCCCCTCAATGAGTCAGAAAGGATAGTCGCTCTGGACAATTAATCTAAATGAACCCCATATAATGCTAGATTTCTTCTGCGGTGGCCGCTGAAGAGGAAACCAATGTCCGGCCGCGGCTTCCGCCAGCTAGATCAGCTGCTTGCCAGGGGTGCAGAGAGCAGGACCTTGGGATATCAGCTGATCGCCCCAGGGGCCACATTCTGAAAGGTGATGTCTCAGATGAGACAACCCCTTTAATGTAAAATAATTACAAACCAACAATACTGCACCTATCTTAATTCTGGGCACTATTAATACAAGTCATACAATAGTTGCATTATTACAATGTAGAGGACATAGATGATCCTGCATTCAGAATCCCCAGGTTTAAAATAAATAATACATTTCCTTTACAGAGAGAATTAAAATCTCTGCTCTGCAAGTTCAGAAGGACACTATTTTGTGTCACTAAGTTACAAGTTTGAGCGATTCATACACATAATAACATTTAATGCCCTAGGAACAGAAAGGGACTCAACAAATAGTTGATTTTGGTACAAGTTTTGAGACAAATGACTATGTCTGCCTCTCTATGACTCCACTGGGAACAATGTAGCGCAATTCTAAAATCAATAGAGTGCTAATGGATTGCAGAGGCTGACCTATATCACCTACTTTATCAAAGGGAATGTAGTTTTCATAGTTAAAAAATGAGAAATTACCACTACAAAAATGTATTTGTGAAACCCAAAGATAAAAGGATACTATTACGGCCCGACATGCATTAGATACTATGCGTTATACATATATTTACATCACTTCAAAGATATATATGTGTGAATATATAACTGGGATCCTATTCACCAATTCTGAATAAACATAAAAAATAAGTAAATGCACGGCTTGCTTTATGAAGAGTACTTTTCATTTTCTCACATTTATTTGGAAATATATCTTCCTGTCATTTCGGAAAATATTTGTCGTAACATCCCATTATAAATAACAAGACTGCATATTGGTTCTCCTTCAGAAAGGTTAATATAATTCACAGATTTAGCGTTTAAAGGGCCCTTTATGAATATTTACAAAAAATAATATGTAGTGCTCCAACTTCCTGCTTATAGGCTTTATTAAAATACAATCCCTAAGAGAAGGAAGGGGGAAGATACTCTGTTTACATACCCCACATCTTATACCTAGACATGAAATTTGCTTATGGTGATCTAGAAGACTCCCATTGATTTACATATGGCAGGTAAACAATATGCGCAATAAATGATAGAACCCCGTTTATTTGCTTTAGATTCCCTGATAGAATCTACATTTACATATTTACCATGAGAAGGATCACTGATAAAATAAACACTATATTGGAGTAGTTGGAGAAACACCAGTCTGTACATTTTACCTTACAATTTCTTTAACCGACACAATTTTCATCAAAATTCAACAAGTCAAGCCCCGTATATAGCATGAATACACTGCACGGCATGTAGAATGCGTCTCTAGACTTCTATGCTCTATTTCAAGAATCTAGGAGCAGCTGTTGGTCTGGGAAATAAGGGACTGTTGTAGAAAGGTCATGACTTATACAATTCCTAACACTAATGTGAACACAACCTAACCCTATGTCGAGCGAGGAGCAACTACTGACACAATTAATAACTGTATGGTACCAGGAAGCATTTCTAAATCCATAATTTTTAAACCTCACCATTTTGGATTAATGGAGATAGACCTGGCCAGGGGATACGTGTATGTTTTTGGATTGAACAGTTGTGAGCATCATTTCCTTATGAGCTCCTGGCAGCGGCATATTTGGGAGCTGATACATGCATTACAATGTAAACTAAACTGGATGTTAGATATACCATTTAAATAGAAGATCAAAAATCTCTACCGCTAAATATACAATGGCTGGACTAAAAAAAAAAAACATTATAAGGAACGACCGACTAAAATGAAAGGGGCTGTCCAGTTCCTAAAACTTGATAGCCTATCTTCAGGGTAGGCCATCAATATCTGATCGGTTGGGGTCCGACTCCCGGGACCCTTTCCGATCATTGGTTTTGAAGGGGCCGTAGAGTGCTTGTACATGCGCTGCTTCCCCTTTATTCCTTATCAGCTCGTACTGTGAATCGCCGACACACTTGTGGCGGCAGTTTACAGTATTACAGCCTTCTCCCATTAAAGAGAATGGGAGAAGGTTGTAATACTGTAAACCGCTGCATGTATGAGCAAATAAGGAATGAAGGGGAAGGAGCGCACGTACAAGCACTGCAGCCCCTTCAAAACAGCTGAACAGTGGGGGTCCCAGGAGTTGGAACCCAAGTGATTAGATATTGATGGTCTATCCTGAAGACAGGCTATAAATTTTTAGGGACTGGACACCCCTTTAAATAACCTAATTTTTGTACTAAACAACAAAGTAATAGATCACACTATGTTTGACTTTGGTCTCCTTCACGCACCCTTTTTTTCAGCATTTTAAAGCAGTGGCATTTTTGATTTAGTGTCATTTGTAAATGCATTTTTCCAGGCATTTTTTAAGTTCTAAAGCAGGCTACGTTTTGAACAAAAAAACGCAACTGAAACCAAAAAGGCTAAAGAAACGCACCCCCTCATAAAGCGTCATGAAAAACGATAGCAAATTATGTGTAAGAATCCAGTAGTATTAAAATTTTGAGATTATTTGTGTTATAATGAATAATATAATTTTCCAATGTATTTTCTATATATCGATTATTTGCCGTTTTCAAGATCTCTGCTTGTGGTCATTCAATAAGACCCTTCATTGCTTACTTCCACAAATGAAAACAGGTATCCAAGAGCTTGCTGCAGTCTAGAGGACAGCATTAGTATAAATAAGATATATACGCTACGCTGTGACTTCTCTATATATACTACTAAACAAGTAAAAGCTGCATGACAAGTTTTACTCCGCAAATAAACCATAATCCGTAAAATGTGATGTGTTTTGCTATGGCTATTTTTGTTTCTCATATTTCAGCAGGTACATACCATGAGATTTCAGGCAGATTCATGTAGGACTAAACTGGCACGGTAAGGGCTACATAAGTGTGACTTATGTTTCCAGACTGTACTAGAGCGAGTCATATCATCTTGACAAGCTGCGCGTTATTTCAGTGAAAAAAATAAAACCGCTTCAAAAGAAATATTCCATATTCGATCAGTCTTTATGTTTAATGTAAGGATAGGGGTGTCAGAATGTAAATAGGGCAATGTAAAATGTAAATGAGGGCACCTGTAAAGCTTATTCAGTGGCGCAAATTCATGTAATAAAAAGCCCCCTAAAGTCAACAATGGGATCAAACTGCCAGATGCCCTATGCACATATAACATGTCTGTCTCTCTGTAGGTCTCCTTAGACAGTCAGAAGTGCTCAAAGTGCTCATGTATTAGGGCTCATTCAGATGAGCGCGTATAGGGCTCCATACGTTTCCACCAGGCTCCATTGTTAGACAGAGGTATGAAGTAGCGGAGTATACTAAAATGTATCAGTGCGGAGTTCAGGCTGTTAACGTCACAAGTGACTGTCTAGAATGGATACAGATGTAGCAAACTCTCAGCTGTGAGAAATATTAGGTCTGATCAAGTTTTTACCAGTAAACAAGTACATTCTCATTTACAGATTGCAAGAAGAGATCTTGAAAATGGAGAGGAATTGCAACTAAGTATATTAGAAAGTTGCAGAACTTTTCATCATACAATGATAGTTTTTCAGTGTACAAATAGAAGTACGTCAATAAATTGCAATTTTTCAATAATAAAAAAAACAACAAATGGGCTGATGTACCTTAGCAAGTCTTTATCTCACTAAAATATGTAGGACATGCTACTCAGTTGCCTATTTATTATCTGGGAAAAAGTTTTATTCAACTACAAAGAAATAATATCAATTCAGTATAACATACGTAATAGGTGATAACGTTAAACGCTTGCTGCTACTAAAATATATATACAGTAGATGTACTTTATCTACCACTCAACATTGAAATTGCAACACCAAGAAGGAAAAGTTTTGGAATTGTGGAAATCACAGGATCAATAGACAAATTAATAATATGTAAATGATAAAAAATGGAAACAAAATATTCCAAACATCTCGATTTATTTAGTAGAGTATGAACGCAGAAATACACGCACTTACACGCCATGCCATGCTATCAACGAGGTTATTTATGGTTGTCAGAGGAATTTTATACCATGCTGATTGCTCTTGGGCACACAAATCATCAAGATTGGCTGCTGGCAGCTCCCTTTGCAATTGCCGACCACTGATGTCTCCCATTGAGCACATCTGAGACAAGTCCAGAGATGCTGCAGCCCATGGTAGCACGTTTAGGCCACGCAGGCTGCTCACAGTAGCACGAGCAACACGTGGCCTGGTGTTATCCCGTTGAGAAATGGCTGTACCATAGTGTGTGTGTGTATATATAGATATATATCATAATAAAACCCAGATTCTTACCTTTCAAGTGATACCAGACCCAATATTCTAGGTGCAATCGTTTTACGTCCTGGTTTTGTGTTTGTGTCTGGGAGGGGGAAGCTGCAAGTGGCGGCAGAAGAAAGATCATAGGCTGTTTTATCATCTCTCCCCCTGTATAGTCTCCAGTGACCCCAGGGGGGAATACAGGATCTTTCTTCATGTAAGCAGTTCTAAAACAGTCATAGTGTTGAACATCCTCTTTAATGGTCACAGCAGCTTGGTAAATAGTATAGCCACCGTACGGTCACTGCGAAACACTACTCTCACAAGTAAGAGCAGTCCCGCTGTGCCTTCCCTGCCACATGCCATACCCATACCAAGTAAAGGCCTATAAACCATGTGGTAACGCGACATCACAAGGATGCCAATGCAGCCGACAAATGAGAAGTAGAGCAGTTGCCCATAGCTACCAATCCAGTTGCTTCGTTCATTTTAAAACAGGACCCTTGATAAATGAGAGCTTGAATCTAATTGGCTGCTATGGGAAACAAATCCAATTTTGATAACTATTCCCTAGTTTTAATAAAATTATTTTCCGTTTATTTCTGGAAAAGAAAGGTTTGGGGAAATCGTTTTAGTAGTTGTGATGCCCAGGACTGCATTTATTCCACGGAGTGGCATGCTATTGTTTTTCTGTAAATACTCTGTACTAAGTTGGATGTAGTGATGACAAAAAACAAGATTATTTTGCAAAGTAAATTCATCTGAAATTAAATACAAGTCCACAAGAGAGATTCTCAATAAACTATAATGTTCTGCTGATAGTTACACTTCAAGACCGATACAAATATCCTGCATTCAAACGAGCACGCGGAACATATTCAGATAATGTAACAATGCGCAATACATTTGTCTAATATTTCCATTGTTCCATCTCTCGGAAATGACAAGCTCGCTTGTATGTCTTCAGAATTAGCATGCCTGGTACAGAGAGTACATAAATACATCGCGCTCCTCCTGATTCAATCATTTCATACAAACAGCAGTAACATAAATATGTACCAAAATAGAAGACAAAGTAGAATGCAAGAGGCTAGGAAAGAAAATCTGTTAGAGGGAGCTGATAATGCGGGCTTCGCTGTTTACAATTGCTTTCTAATCTATTAAACGACTGTGAAAATTGATGCACTGTATGAAGTGCCTTTATTTACTTGAAAAGGAAAAACTGTTTCTGTTGTAGAGCTTTCTTTTATTTTCTAAAATCCAGAATGTGATTGCTGGGAAAGTTGATATCTCCCCTCCCCCGCTCAGTGGGTCATGGCTGCAAAACCAAGTGTTCTTCTGATTTTGTTAGCGTTTCTTAAGAAAATGCTTCTAATATATTTACATTGAGCAGTTTTCCATTAATACATAATGAGGCTTTATGGGTAACATCTAAGCGCATGCATGCATACATAGTGCTGGTTAGGCTTAGAACAATGTGTTTTCCCAGTGAGGCACATTCGCTATATACATATGCATGTGTCAGCTTTGTCATTCACTTGATTCTAATGAAAGATTATATACATGTGCAATGGTTGTGGTTGTGGTTAAAAGTCATGACCTACAAGTGGTTAAAGCGTACCTCCCTTTTTGAGAACTGAATGTATAAGAAAATTCATTATTTACTTTAATTGCAGAAAATGCCCAGTTTACTATGGCCTGCTGATCACCCGTCAGATCCAATCTGCTCTAAATTTTAGGGTACATTTAGGAGTATTTTATGTTATTTATTGAGGTTTTTGATGCAATTTTCCATTTCTGTAAAAACGCTGCGGTTTTGCTAGGATTATGAAAACGACAGCGAAAAACCATGACAAAAATCACGCAAAAACTACTCACGTACATAAAGCTTTAGGAAAGTAAACTGCCACGATTTTGACAACCATGACAAGTGCCTTCAGTTGTTATGTCCTTAGAGCCAACTGCCTATTCCCCAGCATTATTCACAAGTGGGATTCTCTCGATTACTCAAAGTCCTTTTGTATGTCCGGATATAAGCCGTAAAAACGAGCACCGAACAACAAGACCGCTCTTTGATAGCTGTTCATTTGCTCTATTCACAACGAGCAATGATTGGTAATGTATACCGACAAGCGATCATTATTACGATCCTTTGTACCAATCCATTTTCATCACGTCGGCAGCACATCTCCCTGTTTACACTTTTTTTTTGGCCGCATAAATGAGCTAATCAGCCGATGAACGAGCGTTTGCTTGTTCATCCTCAGATCATTGCCCTGTTTACACAGGGCAATGCTCAGGAATGAACATGCTTGTTTGCTCGATCCCTGCCCGTGTAATAAGGCCTTTACATGCAACTCCAGACAGATTCTCCCCCTGGTTCTGGTCTATATTCCTGAGCCTCTGGTTAAAGAACAGAAATTAAATTGGTTGTCTTACGAAGCTAACCCCTTTTCTAAAAGAAGCCATAGCGTCAATCAGCTGGTTGACATTTTTCAACCTGAAAATAGCTGAAGCAGCGTCTGAAGGGGAAATATGAGATTAAAAGCCGAACATCCAAATTAAGTCATCCATTTAACGTAAGATTGCCCAGTGTCCACCAGAGTGGGAACCATTTTCATTTGAGCGGCTCTATGTTCTGGAAAATAGAGGGGAGTCGCAAGTGGGTAACCCCTCTATGACTTACATTTGTTGTCCTGATGGGATAACCCGTTTATAGCTTATAGAGCAGTGTTTCCCAATACAGTCTTCAAGCAACCCCAACAGGTTATGTCTTGTGGATTTTCAAATTGAGAAAACATGTGCTAATTATTAAGTGAAACAAATAAAATCATTGTATAATAGTAAGGAAATCCTCAATACATGACCTGTTATGAAATAAAGAAATCTAGGCTGGCAATACACACAGACTGTTATGAAGCATGACGGCTTTAATTTTAAACAGTCGCACTTCAACTTCAGTACTAAGGGCTCATGCACATTTCTAGCTGCACTACCACCATGAGCTGACGACGGGTGCAATGTTTCTAGGGAAAATGTAGTCAAATGGAACATGCCCCAATCTTTATCTGCCGCTTTGGTCAGAATCAGAGAAAAAAACAAAAACCTCTGTATACTTCCGTATGAAATTGGGGGCATACGGCGGTACAAGCTCCACTATAGAAGTTTTATTATGTCTCCGTACAAAACATAGCCATAATACAGTCGTTTGGATGAGCTGTGAATGTTGTGAGATTTGCAAGTGACTTGTATGCAACTTTGCCATGATTAAGAACGAGAGATTTGTTTGAAACGCGTAGGCCTGCTGCATCCACCCCTTCTTGCTCACTGTATTTTAAAGTGGATTACTTATAAAGTTGAAAGAATTTCCTTTTAAAGCGCTGGGTCAAGTACCTTTCTTTTGCTATGAACTAAAACATTGACCACAACGAGGATCTGTGCGCAGTTGAAAGCCGGATGCTGGAACTGGAGAGCTGGAGTATACCTCTCCCTTTTCTTTTGAAACTTTGCCATGTTAACGGTGTCACAAAATCTCATGAAAGTTGTATGTATATGCAACTCATTGCATTACCATGGATTGCAACTTTAGTAAAACAGTTTAAACTGGAGCGCTCATGCTACAAAAAGTAGAAGTCATACCTGTATGTTTTAGTTACCTTCTAGATGAATTTGTACCTGCGCTCATACATTTGCATAGTAAATTATTACCTGCCACTTGCCTGAACCATTGACTAGCAACGGTCTTTGCATGCAATTAGGGATTATGGCAGATTTCCATCATACTGTGTGGCATCAAGCACATGGCCGCATTACTGCTCCAGACCATCAGCGAGCTGCAAGAAGCTGTAGTAGAGCACCCCTAGTAGTGTACGGGGCCTCTACAGTACCTCAGTATGGCTCACATTTCTTACAAAGGCATATTATTATTTTTTCTTTTGAATTCTGATGAATCTGCCAGGCAAAAAATGGCGGCATGCTCCATTAAATGTCCTATTACAGAAGAATAGCTCCGAAACATGAGGCACACAGCTTGCTTATGTTTCCATAGTGCAGGTCCGCAGAGACTTCATATGCCGCTGTATAACCATCTGCACACGGCTCATAAAACAAAGTGGGGCAACCTAATGTAAAAATTAGATAGTCAATTAAGATATTAGCATTTTTTTCTTCTTCATTTAAACCAAACAATTATAGGGATTTTTCTATTTCCTACAGTCTATTCTACAGTAACCATGTGCAAAGTTAGATAATATCGATGCGTGCAACACCGGACTTTTCCGGCATACTCAATGTAATATTCATTTGTTTCCATAAAATTTGTAATGAATTATAGGATAACCGGTCCACTGAACCATGAAAATGTGAACATGGCATTATAGACTACTGAATACCAAGTCCGTTTATTAAGAAGTCAGGTCATAATACAGACAAGTAATTTCCCTTCAACATAACATCGCAAGGGAAAAAATAAACTTTAGGCCCAAAGGAAATGATAACAAAAGAAACAGAAAGAGCATAATGTATTTGTATGTCTGTGCAAGTATTATGAGAACAGGTGAGAAGTCCAAATTATTCTCTATTATTTACATAGTTCGGGTAACAATTAGCCCATTTCGAGCTGCTCAACCAAGCAAATAATTTAGCTGTCAAGATTTTTCTCCATACAATTAAATTGTAGAAAAAGTGTGATTCATGCTGCAGATCTATTTCACTGAAATTACTGTTTAAGAAAGCTGAAAGTGCAAGTACAGTACCTGAATTTCACTTTATAGTAGCAAATACTTGAAAAGATATATGTGGGTTTAGGAAAGAGGGGACCCTATGAAGTGTCAGATTTATTTAGAACAGATGCTCATGTAGCTGCATTGTTACTGAATACTGATCTTACAAAAATTTATTCTTTCTACATTAGTAATGTTGTGCCTTGATTATGCAGGCAGAACATGTATACAACAAATGTGCACTTATCTCCCCAACATGCAGACATGAGAAAAACCAGAGTACACACTATTTGAATTCTACAGTTTTACATATCAGGACACAAAAAAAACCAAAAAAACATCTGGTCCTTAGGCTTCGTTCACATCTGCGTCGGGACTCAGTTCATGGGTTCGGAGCTTTCCGTCAGGGGAACCCATGGACGGAATCCAAACTAAAACAATGGTGACGGATCCGATGCAAATGGTTTCCGTTCGTCACCATTGTCTAAGGGTCCTGTCGTATTGATGGAATGAATAGCGCAGTCGACTACGGTAATGTTTCCGTCAAAACGACAGAACCCTTACATAACGGTGACAAACGGAATCCGGATTTCGTTCATGGGTTCATTCCGTTCATGGGTTCTCCAGACGGAAAGCTCCTCTGCAGGGACTAATAGGCATACACGGTTGGGAGACATGGGGGCCTTTGTCATGCCCCCGGCTGCTATGGAAACCATGCTCAGGCACTCTGAAATCACTTAGATGCTGTGGTTGCACTTAACCACAGCATATAAGGGGTTAAACTGCTGGGATCGAAAGTAACTATTATCCTAGCTGTTAGAGCAGGAGACTGGGCTTATGACACTGCTAAATCCGTCTCCTCAAAACAAGACAGACTATTAGTTCACTGGAGGAGCAGGTTACAGTTGCCCATAGAAGTTTATAGAGAGGGGAGAGGGAGCAGAGTGAGAGAAAGGCAGAGAGACACAGAGAAACGACTGCAGCTTCTAGTAAGAATTGTATCTCATCTCAGTGCTGGATTCACAGCTACTCAGTAGCTTATTCTGAAAAGTCACATAAAAGGTTAAGAAAAAAACAAACCAAAAATTGGATGATTCAAAGTTAACCAGAGGTCTTGTTCAAGTACCTCTAGTAGTACCTTAAGAGGAACCGGTCATCAGTTTTGAAGTCCCTAAACCGATATATAGGAGCTTGGGAAACATTTGATTACATATCCATGGATAGCAGCAGTAATTAAGCATACCCTAAAAGAAAAAGTTTTAAACAACTCCTGCGCCATTTGCAAATTACATTCAAGTGTCTGATAAGTGTTTCTTCAGAATGGAAGATCCTACGGAAACCCATTCCATCTATGCTTCAATTACATCTCTTTGCAGGGAACAGTGGATAATGCAGGAGGCATCAAAAATGTCAATCAAGCCTCGTTGGGAGAGGTTGCCGTCCAAATTGCAGGAGACTTGCCTGCTAATGAAACTCCCAGTGGACACTTCGAGAGGAATTTGCATACTTCACAGAAGTTGTCAAATATTATTTTCATAAAGTATACTTTATTATTGGTACAATACAAGGATATGTTCCGAAATGTCTTTTTATGCCCTATCTAGAGGATTATGGTAGTCAAAAGTAATGAAAGGTTTCTTTTAAAAAATAATAAAAAACATATAATCATAAAATTACATTATTTAAATATTTTTTTTTATAATAACCATATAGAATTTTTAAATTGTTGGTGTTAATTTTTTGCTTATGACTATCTACATAACAAAAAAAAATAAAAAATCTTGAAATATTTCAGTTTTTATACTAGCCTTTTGGAACACTGACTCCAGATGGTGGGAATGGATCCAAATTAGATAGAATTCATAAAATACAGCTACTTGTTGCATCATATTGTAGGGTATCCTTAAATCTTGTGGATGCCAGGGTACTTAGATTGCCTTCACTCCCTCACCACCTAATTCCCCTATCTTTAACACACAGCCAAGGGTTAAATTTATAGAACTCTAACCTATCAGTATATTTTTAGAGTGTAGAAGGAAACTAGGGCGCCCAGTGGAAACCCACACACAGATGGGGAAAACAAACTCTATGCAGATGATGCTCATGGTCAGATTTAAAAAGTGCTATACATATAAGACAGGTATATATATATATATATATATATATATATATATATATATAATGTAAAGTTCAGTCATCGCTGTATATATATATATGTACCGAGTCTAGACTAAGGCCACAGACAGCAGAAGGCATCTAGAAAAAGTCATTATTCCCTGGTCCAGTAATGAAAAATGTAGCAGTTACTATCATGTAACATAGTTGCTTTTTTATTTAAAATATTTTTTTATTTTTATCATGGGACCTTTTTAATATCACACTGGTAATCTGGAAAATATCGAATTACCTGGCCCAATCTCACGTCCAGTCAAGTTTATCTAGCTTTCACAGTAACTCGTCATTATCGGAAAACATGCTGAGATTTAACTAGTTTTCATCTTTATATTCAAATTTTTTGGAGGGTTTAGGAAGATGCCTAGTAAATAATAATAATACACATAAAAATGCTTGATGGGCAATGCCTAAGGCTCCACATTCAGGAGTTGCACCAACAGGCTTACCTTTATTAGGGGATTTAATAGACGTCCTAAGCTGTCTGGTGACAGATTCTCTTTCATTTACAAAGCATGTAACATGAAGCGGTCACAGAGAATGCGGCATATGTGCCTCTGTAGTGCAAATATCTCCGGGATTCGAGAGAGAGAATATATTTCAGAACTTTCTGTGTAATTACTTTGAACAAACTTTGCATTTGGAAAAATATTGCAGGACTAATAACCCAAAGGATTCAATTACACTGAAAAGGGATGTCTCAATACTTGGAATTAGAGAAGGCAATATCATTCAGAACAACTTTTTTTTCGAGTTCTTAAGTATTACAAGCAAGCAATAAAATGAAGCCCATTTACCAAGGATGTTGAGTACACTTTGTAATTTGCACTTACAAGAAACGACCTGGATAAATGCCGCCAATCACACGGCAGAGAATACAAAACAGAACATTTAAGTAATGATTGGAAGCAAATAGAAGCTGGACTCTTCCCGGATCTATAACAAATCAAAGTTGCTACAATTCACCTCTATCCATAGCTTCAGCTGCAGTATATTCAGGGAAGGCCACAGGCAATATGACTGAGAAAATGAGTTATTAGGACAAACAAATAGATATGATTCCTTGAGTAGGAACGCAAACGCTTAAACCGACATTAACAATGCCGCTGTCACACGCATTTTCCAGATTTTCAAGCTTTTCAGTCCTAAACTAGGGATTAAAAATACTTAAATCTCAGCAGATTTGCAGAATAGAATACAAGATGGCACTAAATGAGGTTGTTCAAATAAGAATCACTCACTAGAATGCCTGTGAAGCTTTACAATGCCTATTAGAATACTAAGTCAGATTTACTTACAATGGGAAAATAAACGCGTAGCTAAAACGAAAAGTATTTTTTTCATCTCTACGCCAGACTGGATCATTGACCACTCCAGGGGTTACAAATGCTTCTGTTCTTCCTATTTAGCATGGTGAATTAAATGTTTGCACTATGCTAATTACTTGGTGAAAGCCCAAAGGTAACGTTAATATTTTAAGGCAGCGGTAATTAATGTCATATTGTCCGGCTTCACTGCTTACTTGGTTTCATGATTTAAATACTTTCCTTGTCAATAAATAAGCACAGAAGGGCTCAATGAAAATAGATATCTTATAATCACCCTGTTTAACCCTTCTCTAAGTATCAATGCAAAGCAAAACATTTTGGAACAGCGTATCGCTGAATTAAAAATGTCTCATTTGAAGCCTAAACCTTCACAGATAATAAATTGACAACTCACATGCCCTGAATTAATATTCTGGTGATACATCACTGCAACATGCAATCTAATACTAAATGCAACAAGAATAAAAGCACATTCATGAGAAAATCTACATGTCTCCAAGGAGGGAACACAACGTTCAATATTTCCTTTGCAAACCTGATGTTGTATGCTCTTAACTACTGATAATAAGGAAAAATACATTAGACTGACAATGATAAGTAAATGTAACCAAAGGGAACCGGTCACTGAGAAAGGTTGTCAGCCACCACAAGAAAGGTATCATTCTTAAAAGGTGCTGTATTCAGAAAAAAAACAACTAAGAAAATGATATATATAAATAAATAAAAGATCAAAATAAAAAGGATTTTTAGGAGACCCACCAGGATAAAAAAAACAAAATCTTTGAAAATTTTGTTTAAGATAATTTAAGCCCCATCCCCAGTAAATGAAAACCCCAACCTTCTTTATCATCCATTAGTTTAGTGTGGAATGTGGTGTGAAGCGCTGAGAAAGTTTCCGCAGACACAAGAGTTTGGATAAATGCAGTCTCAATGTGCTTTAGTTCAGCTGCTGAAAGGTGGTAGAGATCTTGCTGGGCACTACTACTGTGAGAGGGGAAAGGGAGCTGCTTTGTTAACAGTGTAGATACAGAGCTGTTAACATGGGCGTGGCAGAGACCACACCCTAAAATACTAGTACAATAAAAGTAAAGACTTGAAAATTGGGCATAGATCTTAGAAAAGTACATTATATGCATTTGTTTTCTTTTATATGAGCGGGCAGTTTACATTTATTGCTTATAACCCCTTAAAATTATTCCCATTTAAACATCTGAAACGATTTTGTTTATCACATATCTTTAAGCATTTTGTAGATCATAGACTAAATAATAGCATCCAATGTCAATCAGATAATTTCCTAAATCAAAATAATAGTCCACACCTTTATATAGAATTCTTGTTTGAATGTTGAACCAATCTTATCACCACTTGGTATCATGATGGGCATTTTAGTTTATGCCTTTTTATTTATTTTTTACCTTTCTCTTGATCTATAGGGGTAAAACAAAGTTCAAAAGTTTACCCATATCTCTTCCCCTTCTCCCATCCCTTGTTTGTACATGATGGACATATGTCTGTTTTCAACTGTGCTATGTAATGGTAACAGAAACACATTAAATTGTCTAAACATATTAAACTAGATAACTTTATAATTGGAGAGGAAAAGACCCTGCAACAAAATGGTGACAGTAATTTAGATTATTACAAATGTTCAGTAATCCAAATCAAAGTGTCTATAAATATAGAATCCATCAGCTCTACTGCTTTTAGTGCAAGATGAAAAACTGAAATCTAGTTCTTAAGTGCTTTAAATATCTGCACGTTATCATAAATAGCAAAATTAGCACCTTGCAGTCAGCCGTATTGCAGTTTATACAAACAATTTAAGATTAAATGGGCAATAAAATGTACTGTATATTCAAACTCTGCAGTAAATAAACTCTGCATATCTAGAAAACATAGTCCTGACCTTTAAAGGTCTGATTTTAGATACAAATGGAGCACAAGTAAATGCATGTAGATGTGAAATGAGCTAAGCTAAAGCTAAATATGAATGGTGGGATCTCATTCTCAGATCCAGTCATTGGCCTATGGTCGAAAAATCCTAGTAGAGGGTCTGCTGTAGGGTTGCATGACGCATCAAAATATCTATACTATTTAGATGCCGTGCACCCTAATACGGTTCAATACCGTTAATTCATGTATTTCGATACCAAGCTGTGCGGCGGCACCGCTTATTAGTGCAACACATGATGTAGTCAGAGCGGGTTTGCGGCTGTGTAATACAGCCATTAACCCGCTCCTGACAAGTGTGCGAGCGCGGTCAGCATGATGTGGCCAGTGCTGCACTAATGAGCGGTGGCCCCGGTCTTGAGGACAGAGAACATGGCGGGCACACTGCAAAGCACCCCCAGATTCTGTCTTCAGCGGCAGCGACACCGCTCATTAGTGCAGCGCCGGCAGAATCACCTCATGCTGACCGCACGCCGCTATTCCCTTGAATGCTACGATCAAAGCTGACCGTAGCATTCATGGGGAAAATGAGAAGGGGTGATGCCCCTTGGATCGCATCACAGGGAATCCCTGTGACGCGATCAAGGAACATACCATATATGGGCAGACAGCCCAGGGTCCATTGAAGGACCCCAGGGCTTTCTGACCATATTTCCTGTTGTTAGGGCATACTTCGGTACTCTCAGTACACAGGCTAATGTATTGGCATATAGTAGTAAATGAAAGTTTAAAAATGAAAGAGTAAAAACAAATAAAGTAATGTTAAAGAGACTCTGTCACCACATTATAAGTGCCCTATCTCCTACATAAGGAGATCGGCGCTGTAATGTAGGTGACAGAAGTGCTGTTTATTTAGAAAAACAATAAATTTTTACCACTTTATGAGTGATTTTTAGCTTTATGCTAATGAGTTTCTAAATGCCCAAGTGGACGTGTTTTTACTTTAGACCAATCAGCGTCATACACTTCTCTCTGTTCATTTACACAGCACTAACGATATAGCTATATGCAGACACAAACACACTATAACATTACTGCAGTGTCCTGACAATGAATATACATTACCTCCAGCCAGGACGTGATTTGCATTCAGAATCCTGTCACTTCTGTAGCGTCTCTGTGAGATTTACAGTAAGGCAAGCGTAATCTCGCGAGATTATGATGTAACCTGTCATTTCAAACGAGATTACGTTTGCCTTGCTGTAATCTCACAGCAAAGATTCAGAAGGGTCAGGATTCTGAATACACATCACGTCCTGGCTGGAGGTAATGTATATTCATAGTCAGGACACTGCAGTAATGTTAGTATTTGTTTATGAGGTTGCACATAGCGAATGGAGAGAAGTGTACGACGCTGGTTGGTCAACGTCATACACTCCTCTGTACAACGCCCACTCGGTCTAATGTAAAAACACGCCCACTTGGGCATTAAGAAACGAATTAGCATAAAGCTAAACATTTTCATAAAGTGGTAAACATAGATCTTTTTCTAAATAAAAAGCACTGCTGTCACCTACATTATAGCGCCAATCTCCTTATGTAGGAGATAGGGCACTTATAATGTGGTGACAGAGCCTCTTTAAATAAATAATTAAAAAAAAAAAACAAAACCATTTTTTTTTTACAATAAACATTAAAATAAAACATTAGATATTGTGGTGTCTGTAATAACCTCCACAACAAATTTATAGCATCATTTATGATGTGTACGTTGTAAAAAAAAACTGCTTTCTTTCACTTATTTTTTTTAAAGGTAATTTCATTAAGACCTCATATCAAACAGCGGTACAAAATGTAAAAGTACAAAATCATGTTGTAGACAACAAACTATACAGTAGTACCAAGTAGGGATGTCACGATACCAGAATTTGGACTTCGATACCGATACTTCGTTTAGTATTGCGATTTCGATACCAATTCGATATTTTACCAATAGTAATAAAAAAAAAAAAAGTTCTTGCAATTTCTGATGTGAGGCGCGTGGTGTGATAATGAATTTAGCCTCCATGTGCCTCACATTAATAGTAATTAACCCCATCATGTTTCTCAGTCATAATGGGTTAACATGTAAGGTACATGATGGGGTTAATTACTATTAATGTGAGGCACATGGAGGTTAAATTCATCACACCTTGTGCCTCATAATAAGTGATAGAAAGCAGTTTTTATTTTATTTTTTTACAGCGGACACATCATAAATGATGCAAAAAAATTGTTGTGCAGGTTATTAAGGCCGCGCCAATACTGAATGTGTGTATATTTCATGTATTGAGACTTATTTTAACGTTTATTGTAAAAAAAAAAGGTGTATGTGTATTTTTTTTAATTTAACATTACTTTATGTTTTTACTTTATTTTTTAAACTTTAATGTACTGGCATATATCTATATTACAGTATATTAGCCGGTGTACTGATAGTACACAGGCAGTTGGTAGGGCATACTTAGGTATGTCCTAACAACAGGAAATATGGTAGGACAGCCCTGGGGCCCTTCAATGGACCCTGGGCTGTCTGCCCATATATGGTATGTCCCTCAATCGCGTCACAGGAATTCCCTGTGACGCGATCCAAGGGGCATCCCCTCCTTCTCATTTTCCCCTGAATGCTGCAGTCCGCTGTGATCGCAGCATTCACGGGAATAACGGCGGAGATGAGAGGTTTCTCTGATCTCCGCCAGCGGGGCTGCTGCTGTGTAATACAGTCATTGCCCCGCTCCTGACAGGAAGGGCATGGACAGGATAAGGAGATGCGGCCGACGCTGCATTAATGAGCGGCGGTTCAGGCACTGAAGGCAGAACATAGGGGTGTTTTGTAGTGCGCCCGCCATGTTCTGTATTCAGTGCCGCCGAACATTAGTGCAGCATCGCATCATCCTGACCCCGCGCACTTGTTATCAGGACTCAGGAGCGCGGCAATGACTTAACTACACAGCCGCAGCTTCGCTCTCATACATTCATGTGTTACAATGCTAAGTTGTGCGGCCGCACAGCGAAGTATCGAAATACATGAAATAACGGAATCGAACCGTTTGGGGGTGCAGAGTATCGAAACAGTATCGAAGTTTCGATGCATTGTGCATCCCTAGTACCAAAAAAGTACATAGTGATCCAAATAGTGAGCAATTTTAATTCTATATAGAGACATACTGGTCATACTTGGAGAGTTTAGGTTTAGTTTTTCAAATAATAAGACTTTCTTAAATGTACATATATTTCCTGGATCATTACATGGGACCTATATGCAATGGGTAGGTGGGGCACAGACTTCGGCCGCCGGTCGTCTATTACGGCTCTCTGGGCCTGCGCTGTTTCCCTGGTGACGCGTCCCGGGATTCGCGCATGCACGGTGGGTCGCTGACGTCCGGCGGCGGTATTTTCGTGTCACCACGTCTGTCATAGTCAGGCACCGCTTAGCTCGGCGCCTGATTGGCATAGGATAGATCAGATGACCTCATTGATTTATATTTAAACTGGGCACTAACATAACATCCGCACCCCTTGAGAAAGCCACAGGCGAAACGCGCGTCGGGGCGCTCTTCCACACCTCTGGGTCACACTCAATCTCCCATACATGGGTAAGTGCATCTATCGGACCTAACTAGGCTTTATGCCGTTTTTCCAAGGCACCAATTACTTAGAGTTATTACAGGCCTTTTGAGTTAGGCACTTTGCCCATCCTTGCACTGCTTAAAAATTCAATTAACTCCTATTTGATGCACCCTGTGTTGGAGCTACATTGAGCTACATTAACTGTGTATACCATATATGTATTTCTATCAATGTATACATCTGTGATCCGTACAAGGATTTATTTTAGATTCTCTGTCTATGTCATTTAGTGTATTTTATGTTATCAATAAAGATGTTTAATTCTCTCATATATTGATATGTATGGACTCTTTTTTTTCTCTAGTTTATCATGTATTGTTAGAGTCCTTATCTCTAATTATTTATACGGGTGGTTGAGATTTGTCTCCCACCTTGACACGAATTTGTCCTGCGAGACTTCTTGTCTAATCCCTAGTACCAAGTATATAACGTCAATTATTAACAAAAACATACGTATATATTTCTTCATACATCAAGTATATATAGTAAAAACAAAAACAAAAAAACAAACAAACATGAACAAACAGCCTTTCCTTATCAGAAGAAGACATAAAAAAAATCTGATGAGGACCAGACAATGGAAGAGTTTGGTGAAGGAACAGGGGACAGCAAAAAGACGTCAGCAAATTCCAGGCCCAAGCAATGCCAAGTTATGAGCTGGTATGAGGGTTGGCTATCCAAGAGCTCCCTATTTTTATAAATTTATCAGAGCATCCACATGCTTAATAAGTAAGTTTAAAAAGTGGCAATGTAGAATTGATCAAAGTAATCCATGCTGACAATGTGGGAACCTTTGGATGCTTCCAATGCAGGAGCATCGTTTTTATTATAGCATAGAACAATAGGAGTGTCATGAGAGATCTAACAGCTATAGTAGGTGTAAGGTCCTTTACCAATAATAAAAGACATGTTCTGGGATTAAGTATACGAGGGAGTCCTACTTTAAGCTCAAGAAATTCCATTACCACAGCCCAGAAAGAGTATTAATAATCGGACACCCCTCAGCTCCGTGGCACCGGACAGACAGGAGTAGGTATACGTCCAATTCGAAATAATTTGGAAGAGGTGTAGTAAATTTGGTGGAAAAATTTTAACTGAATAAGTCTGTCTCTTGTAGATAACAAGGGACCTGTTAGAGTGGATAACATTTCCTTATGATTGTCTGTAGCTACAGAGGATAGAGTCTGAGACCAATGATCCAGGACCCTATCAAGTTTATTAGAAGATACAGTGAACAACGGTCTATAAAGCGTGGATAATGGTTTAGCCAACGTCTCCCATGTCACCCAATCCTCCACCGGGGCTGCACATAGTCTGGCATTATATCCTGCAAATTGCGACCAGAGGGCATGTCTAAGCTGGAAAAATAACGGAACCTGAATGAGTCGGGATCTGGACCGAAGTTGTACAAAAGTAGCTATTTTGTCTTCTACTACCACATCCTCCACAGTCAATATACCCAGTATTGCTCACTCACCAGGGTTAGGGAGGTCTCTTAACTGCGGCAGAAGCGGGTTATACCTGAGTGGTGTCCTAGGTGATCAGGACACCTCTTCTGAGTCAAATAGCAGCAATGATCTCTGCCAGACGTTCAGAGTAGTCTACATTGGGACTGTAAGCGTGTTTCCTTTGGGGGTCGGGGGGGGGGGGGCTGTCTATAAATAGAGTTCACCAGGGCTTTATAGGAACCGAGAAGTGAAGCTTCCAGCTCAGTACAGGGATTAAAATGTCGATGGGTAAACCACCACCAAACGTAGACCAGTTGACTAGCAAGGAAGTAGAGGTATACATTTGGGAGGGCCAGTCCACCCTGTTCAGTGGGTAGTTGTAGTGTTCCTAAAGCGATTCTAGGAATACCCCCTGCCCAAATAAAAGATCTAAGATCTTTATCAATATTAGAGTACAGGGATAATGGTAACCATACTGGAGAATTATGAAAGAGGTACAAGAATCTAGGCAGTGACTTGATTTAAAAAAAAATTAATTCTGCCTGTAACTGTGAGAGGGAGGTGTTTCCATCCATCAGTCTATTTGAAGACGTTGTACCAAAAGGAGTGACGTTATCAGGTAGAAAAGTACAAATGCTTTCTTTCACTTATTAATGTGAGGAACGAAGTGTTATGAATTTAGTACCCCCATGTGCCTCACAGTAATTAACCCCATCATGTACCTCACACAATAACCCAATGTTGTCCATTATGACTGAGAAACATGATGGGGTTAATTACTATTAATGTGAGGCACATGGTGTTCAAAATTCATCACACCACGCGCCTCAGATCAGAAAATGGAAGAATATTTTTATTATTATTCTTGTAATAATAATAATTCCCACCTTGAATGACAAACTCCTCTGTATTCTTACAGCATTTGCAGGAGACACTATTGGAAAAATGCATTGACTATGTGTATCCTAGAGCACAGAGTCAGGGCTCATGCACACGACCGTTTATATTTTGTGGTCCGTAAATGGCATCCGTGTGCGGTCTGTGGTTTTCACGTTGCGATACACTTAAATTGGTAATACTGAGCCGCAAACACGAAAAGGACCTGCTCTGAGTTTTGCGGCATGGTCCCACAGCCCCCACCGGGATTTGTGAAAACCACGGTCATGTGCATGGGGCCATAGAAATTAATGGGTCAGCGTGCTATCCGTTAAAAAAAACAAATGGCACACTGACTAAAACAACGGTCGTCTTAACGAGCCCTAAGAAGCCCTAAGAAGCCTCCTCATAAATGAAACACTTCACAAGGTGGATCCAGAAGCAGTAACCTTAATGCTCTCTGATGGTTCCTTTGATGATTGGAGAACATTTAACAGCATATGTGCAGAACAAAGACTAGTCAAAGAGGAGGGGTAAGGAACATAGATGGTTAGTGAATTTATAATCGAATTGTTACCTAAATGTGGGGCTTGTCGCTCAAGCTAGACATACGCAAACATATATGTAAGCAACTACAAAAGTGCCATTAATACAATGAAAACTGCAAGGCACAGTTTTTGATGAGCAGGATCAAAACTAATTAAACACAAACAGAACCCTGGATCTCCAGTGTATACAGACTTGCTGCTCTACCCATGCTGTAATTAGACTCTGGAGAGGAACATTTAAAGATTTGCTGAACGCAAACTTGCCAAATACTAACTACCATTTACAAAGATCATCAAAAAAATTTAAATATCTATAATATGCAATAATGCCAAATAGTTTTGATAAGCCAACTATTATTTTTGAGCATAAACCGACATTAAACAATTTGTTCTAGTCTCATCAAAGTGATGTTGTTGTACCTGTTATGTTCATAGAGATCATAATACTTGCACAGAAATATTAATCATTATGATGACAAGAATCAGAGCAGGATAATATCGTGGAATTGAAAGGGATTTTTTTTGGAAGTTTAAAAATTATGTTGACAGTAGGAAATCAGGTAAAAAAAATTACCAATACTCACCTCTTACATTTCCAAGCGTTCCGGTAGTCCCTGCCAGTCTTAGTTTATTGCAGTGATAACGTGTCGCTCATCCACGTGACTGTTGGAGCCAATCACTGGCCTCAGCGGTGTTGTGCCGTACATGAAAGCTGAGACCAGTGACTGGCAGCAGCAGTCATGTGAATTTACGCCACGTCATCGCTGCAGCAAAGTAAACAAAGACTGGCAGGGATCACCGGAGCATCGGCGCTAGACCATCAGAGCATTTAACAGGTGAGTAATGGCTATTTTTTTTAATTATATTACATTTTTGTATTGTCAGTGTAATTTTTTGTTTTAACTCCTTATAACTTCCATGAATTTGTCTAAAACAGAGCTGGACATACTGTAGGGATTAGAAGCCAGTTAAACCACACCAGGGATCAAATTGTTAATTTTTAATGGCCCTACAATAAAAATGAGCTCATGCACACTGGCACAGCCTCCGTGCACTGCTATACAGACTGTTGCACTCTGTGTGTACAGAGTCCGATGAAGTATACCTAGATTTTTATGTGGCCAGATTCATATAGTCCAACAGAAAAAAATTCTAAATTAAATTGAGGCATACGAGTGATGTAGAACCATACAAGGATGTTGTATAGAGACGAGCCTTGACACTATGACATGAAGGTCTTGTTTACGGATATCAGCAGAGTACACACAAATTCATGTTAGTTACAGGACATCGAAAATAGCACTGGAAAGGGGTAGATATAGAAATACAGTAATAAATTGAAAAAAAGGACAGGGTTAAAACAAAAGTCAGATTTTCACCTTGCTACTGTATACGGGGACTCGGAGAAAGGAATCAGTGAGCCTCTAAATAGTTGTACCCTTCAAGTTAAGATTGGTGATTAATATTCTGTTTGAAGAACGCAAAGTTAGGAGGAACATTTCCCTACACCATTACATCAGAAAAGAGGCATTACATATAGATGAATTCTGTATTATAATAGCTCTCCATGTTGTATCTAGTATTAAAAGTTTAAGTATATTTTATTCAGCTTCATTTAATTTCTACTTCATGAGGTGCAGCAGAGGGCTCATGCGCCCGCTATGGCCTTAATGGAAACCAACTGAAAAAGTAAGGCACCAGTAACAAATATCTAGGTGCTTTGCCTACCGGACTCCTTGGATTTGTTTATCCCTGGTCAGAAGATAAGAGATTGTTTTGTAGAAGGCTATAGTCTGTGTCCTTCTAGTAACTATAGTTGGTGTAAAGTTTGCAAGAAAACTATAAATAATGGCAAAGTATTAACTATTTTTACAGTTGCAATAGCAATGCACAATCCTTGCTAAGCGTATGGATGTACTAATACGAATAAAATATGCTTCTGAGTTTGGAGTTCGAGATGGCGTTTAGCGGTAACATGCATATTTAACCCCTTGCCACCACAGACATTTTTTTTTTATTTTTGTTTATTCCTCCTTGCCTTCCAAAAGCCATAACTTTTTTTTTTCAAATCGACATAGGCGAAAACGCCATTGTTTTCTGGGTTTCATTATTACGGTGTTTACCATGCAGTAAAAAAATATATGTTAACTTTATTCTGCGGGTCAATACAATTATGGCGATATTTAATTTATAAATAAATGGAAATGTCAGCTCACCCTCCCAGGTGCACGAAGAATACAGCGATCTCCACGCTATAGGAACAACATTCAGGAGGAAAAGATCAGCACTCCTTGTGGAATTTGAAAAATAAATCTTCTTTATTTATTTAAATAGCCAGCGGGCGGAAAGGCTGAACAGCTTGAAGTGGACAAAATACATAAAGCGTCCGTCCTCTCTGACGCGTTTCTAGCTCACAAGAGCCATTACAGGGGGCCATCCACAAGGGGGCTGCGTGGCGCCATCCACAAGGCGGCTGCGTGGCGCCATCCACAAGGGGGCTGCCTGGCGCCATCCACAAGGGGGCTGCGTGACGCCATCCACAAGGGGGCTGCGTGGCGCCATCCACAGGGGGCACCAACATCTCAGATTGCTGTCCGAATAGCCGAGAAATCAGCCAAAGCTGCAGTACACAGTTCAAAGGTTGTGAGGACATTGTAGCAAGTCAAAAATAGCAGAGAAAAAGCCAGAAACCAATGCAAAGAAGCGGAGGGATCATACAAAGCTCTCTATATTCTGAAAGCAAGAGAAAATGGTGACTGGGCGATCATGTGACCTTCCTGTGAGTGTTTCAGTGGGTTGGGACCCAAAAAATTTACAAATGAAATTCATGCGTTTTTAAAACGGACAGTGAAAAGCAGAGGCAAAACGGGCCTCAATCGGCCTTCAAAATGGAAACATGGCCCGTAACAGATGCAAAACGGCCGAGGAAAACAGACCATAATGGTCAACATCTGGATCCTGTCGTGTGAATAGAGTCTTGGTCATAGCATAAAAATACATATAAAATCATTAGATGAGAAAGAGAGAAACCCTCCAACAAAAGAAAAAAAAATACAAACCAGTAGTAACGCATACGACTTGTAATTAACCCTTTAAAGGGGGAAATCCAGTCAAAATAGGCTTCAGATATGTCATACATACATGTGAGAAGATCAGATTAGTGGTAGGCACCGATAAAGAAAAGGCACTATAGGTCGATTAAATGTCTTTCTAAGCTCAGAGATTTGCGCTATTAGAAGTCTGACAAAAAAATCAGCAATGGTCCATTGAAATCAATGACCCCTTGCTTAAAATGTTGCAAAAAGTAACAGAAAATCACTGAGAAGTTCCAAAAGAATTCCGGCCCTATATAGAGCCTTTTTATTCTGGAAATCAACGGTGGTCCAAGATCAGACTTCCCCAATAAGAGCCTTTCACATGTAACTTGGACATTTTGTCTGGATTTCCACTTTCAGGAGATGACGGCTAGAGAAAAAACAAATCAAGACCTTACACACAAAGATGATGTTTATGTTATGAATAAAGACACATTCAAGCCTTGAAGGGATTACCGTATTTTTTGGACTATAAGAAGCAGTTTCTATCTTAGAATCTGTGTTGTAATCTTCTGCTGCATCTCGACCCCCTGAAGGCAAACAGATGCCAGGAGCAGGAGACTGAGCTCCGAGCTACAAAGGTCCTTGCAGTGGAGTGTCATGGAAGCCACATGTCCTGTGCTGTGTGTAAAAGATCTCCGTGTTATCTACTCACTAAGGCCTCATGCACACGACCGTATTTTTTCCCACCCGTAAATACTGGCGTAAATACGGGTCCGGTGTCACACGTATTCCACCCGTTTTGCACCAGTATTTACGAACCCGTGCTCGTAAATATGGGTCCGGTGTCACACGTATTCCACCCGTATTTACGAGCACGTTTTTGGCGGCAAAATAGCACTGCACTAATCGGCAGCCCCTTCTCTCTATCAGTGCAGGATAGAGAGAAGGGACAGCCTTTTCTGTAATAAAAGTTAAAGAAATTCATACTTACCCAGCCGTTGTCTTGGTGACGCGTCCCTCTCTTCACATCCAGCCCGACATCCCTGGATGACGCGGCAGTCCATGTGACCGCTGCAGCCTGTGATTGACCTGTGATTGGCTGCAGCGGTCACATGGCCTGAAACGTCATCCAGGACGTCGGGCCGGATGTCGAGAGAGACGCGTCACCAAGGCAACGGGCGGGAGACCGGACTGGAGGAAGCAGGAAGTTGTCGGTAAGTATGAACGTCTTTTATTTTTATTTTTTACAGGTTTATACTGATCGGTAGTCACTGTCCAGGGTGCTGAAAGAGTTACTGCCGATCAGTTAACTCTTTCAGCTCCCTGGACAGTGACTATTTACTGACGTCGCTTAGCAACGCTGCCGTAATGACGGGTGCACACATGTAGCCACCCGTCATTACGAGAGCTCCATAGACTTCTATGGACTGTCCGTGCCGTTATTACGGCCTGAAATAGGACATGTTCTATCTTTTTCAACGGCACGGGCACCTTCCCGTGAGAAAACGGGAAGGCACCCGTCGCCAATAGAAGTCTATGAGCCCGTTATTAGAGGTCGTAATTACGACCCCTAATAACGGGAGTTTTTACGGTCGTGTGCATGAGGCCTAACAGTCACATTACTCACAGAGTTCTGTCATTTGACTGTTCAGTGAGCAGATAACCCAGACATTTGTACACACAGTACAGTAAATCTGTCCAGGTCCTGATCTGCAAGGACCTTCTAGCCACGCCCCCTCCTATGTACAGAGCAAGAAGAGCAGATTCAACACCATTAACCCCTGCCACTACACACCTCTGTTGTATGGTGAGTTCAGGGGAGGGTGAGAGCACTATAGCTGCCAATATCTTGTATTTCTGTGTCTGACATTGTTATTGGGCACTGTGGCTGGCATTGTATTGGGGCACTGTGGTACCCTGTTATCTCAATATTACCTAGGAAATGTACATTTAAAGGCAAAAACATTTTTTTCTCCACTTTAATGCCTCAATTTATGGGTGCATCTTATGGTCCAGTGCGTCCTATAGTCCGTAAAATACGGCATGTCTGCTCACTTTGGCTATTAAAACAATAACAGCAGCGGGCAGGTTAAACACATGAACAAACATACCTTTTTTTCTTTTGATAGCCTTATTTCTAGGGAAAAGGGACTTTTCAGTTTTGTGCAATAAGTGCCCGAGGGCGGTCCCAAGCCCTGCAAGTGCTCCGGCTCTCCTGTGTAAACCCTGCCGATCGCTTCCCTCTTACTCCTGATTAACGGCTCCAGGCATGCTTCCGACGTCACTTGTTTCAGCAGTGAAATCTTGCGCAAGCGCCGTGCATTTCCTGTCTAACACATGCACAGTACTCTCTTTGCTGCGGGCAATAGCCAAAACCACTGATGTATGACAGCTCCAGCCTGCGCTGTCAAGGCCAGGGGGAGGAGATTGGCAGGGTTTACGCAGGAGACCTTGCTGGGATTGGGACTGCCCTCCAGGCAATTGCACAAATGATATGGCTATCAATGGGAATAAAGTTCTTTTTGAACATATCTACCTGCCGCTGTTATTGGTTTAATAGCCAAAAGTGACGTGACAGAACCCCTTCAAATGATTTAACTGTTCGGGTATAGGCAAAATCAAAAACGGCTGAAAATGACGGAGCTGTTTTCAAGGGAAAACAGCCTCTGATTTTCTGCCATTTTCGTAGCTGAAAACATTTTTTAAAGCGTTTTTTGGAGCCGTTGAACATACCCTTACAGTATGTCAATAAAATTAATAGTGTAAGTTCACAGGAAATCTGATCAAGATTCTGCAGGGAATTTCAGCCGAAAGCCCAGCAGATTTTTTGCTGGATTTATCGATCTTGGAGACGTCTCGTCTCATGTGACACTGCAACCTGTGATTAGAAGCAGCAATATCATGGGACAAAACTTCATGCGAGGAGGCCGGCTCCAAACAGACCAGCTGGGGGAGCAGGTACTCTTTGCTACAGGAGCGCTGGGAAGGGGAGTATGGTCTTTTTTTTTTTTTAAATGTCAAGGAAAATTATTTTTTTCTATTCTGCGCAAAAAATGCACCATTTACTAATTGTTACCGATTTTCACTTCCTCCTCTAACTCAATGGGGAAAATCTGAAACAAATGCCCTACCATTCCGAAGCATACATTGACATGCTGTGGATTCAAAAAATCAGAACCATAGGCCCATTTCTGCATCAAAATTTTGATACGTATAAACATAGACTTAGGGGTACTACTGGTTTCAGGATTTTCTTAGTGCTGATTTACTGAGCTCACCAAACAGCATTATTGAATCTCTCACTGAGAGGGAGCTGGGAGCACCCTGGTTGCCACCATTTTGAAATGATCATTGTTGCGAAGTATAAGTGTGGACTTTGTAAATCTGTTATGTCCTACATCCTCTGTATAACTCAGTGGCCACAAAGATGGCCCCAAATTTCAGCATGCTGTAGTATTCTTCCTGATAAAATTATGGTGTGCCATGGTACCTACAGATGGCCTTATCTTTCCTCTTATCTCAACCTATCCGGAGATGTTTGGCACGAGATGACAAGCTTTGAAAAAAAAATAATTCATGATTTTGCAATACTGTGTCACGAGATGTCTATGTTGTGTCTATGTGTGATGTGGATTGCAGCCAGGCAAGGGTTGTCTCCATATCACGAAATTGTATTGAACTTGTTTCATGATAAAATGGAGTCTTTAACCAAATTCAAGCAGAGGTACTGGTGATCGCATCTGTAGGTCTCTCCAGCACGTTAACATTCTAATCTAGAGAAGGAAAGATTTAACACTTGTGCCTCAGATGAACTACCACAATCACTTAAATACATAGTGTGAACACGGCCTAAAAGATAGGTCATTATAGTAGATACCGTGGTAAAACAAAAAATGACTGCTATTTTATCAATTTCTTAAACATAACCATATATTCCCAGAGCTGTTTGTACATTTAGAAAACAACTGCCATCTTCGTCCCATATGCTGGAAAAAGCTACATAGTAGAATGTGTAAACTAATTTAAAATAGCAATTTGTAAGCCATACTCTTCTAATAAATTGCCCTTTGTCAAGATACGCTGTGCATTTGTCAAGATATGCTGTACTATCTTTCATTAGTCATTAGAAATATGGCTTGGTGCGCCACTATTTACATCCTTATAGCAAAATAATTGGTACTCTGTGTTATGATCTTCTTGTATTCCCAAACTCACAGAAAGACATAACGGCTTGACATCACCCAGAAGACAAAGCCTCTACAAGCGAGATACAAACAAGTTTTTCACCCGTTACACCTATGGAAATTCTGCTATAGTTTAAAATCTTGCTAAATACTTGGGAAATCGAAAACCTTTCTATAATCAAAGTCCCTGGTGGAAGTGCGGTCACTGATGGGGTACATTGATATTCAAAGCTTATATAATCACAATCACTTCAAGGATATGAACGCAACTGCAGCAAACAAGAAGTTGTCGTCACTTGTACTTGAACCAAAGTCCGCATATGATAATGAAAAAAGAGATGATCTCTGCTAAATAAGTCCCTTTCATTAAATATTCAGAGATTGGAGATCCCAAACCACCAAGGCTGATGAATGGCATTGTGCTGGCATTAAGCCCTCAAACTCTCACACCTGCCCTACTTTTTTTGGGATTCTGAATACAATGTTGTGTTAATAAAGAGGAGTGTATCCTGGAACACATAATACATGCATAAAAATGAAATCTGAAACTCCAGGTAATTCTAGAAATTAGTGAATCTAAATCAGTCGGAGGATGATATTTCACTTGAAATAGATGCAAAAAAAAAGACTAGATAATTTAAAAAAAAAAAAAATAAAAAATAAAAAAGGTTTTCCCTTTTATTTTTTTTAAGGTCTTTCTGACAAGTCCTGGTTAAAATCATAAAACTCAACTAACACGTACTAGGTGCCTGCAGTAGCGTTAAAACTACCTTGTATTGTGTCGCAGTGTACGGATCTAACATGACGCAGATCAGCAATGCTTCCCCAATAATTATCTGACTTGTTCACCATAAAGACAAGTTACAGCTATACTGCATGCTATTATTCCTACATAGTCCCAAACTCCTTAAGGACTGGTCTATTTTGAGGCGCAAAGAGAACCTTTCACCTCCCCATACATGTGCAGCTGAGTGCAGCATGTAATGGGGAGGGCTGCACAAACCCTGGGGCACTTTACATTTTTTTTTCTACCTCCCTCCGTTATTTAGATATCGGTGCCATTATATTTGGCACCCAATATTTAAATAACCACCTGAACAGTCAACGGGGTGTGTACAGGCAAGGAGCGTGTTACTATGGCTGTGACACTGTCCAATCAGATCTGGACAGTCCCACAGCAAGAGCCGAACTGGAAAGGGGCGTGTCTCTGTACGGACAGTGTAAGAGCTGGGGAGAACTTACACTGTCCGTAGCAGAGACACGCCCCCTTGCCAGTTTGGCAGACAATACAAGACTGATCTCTCACAAGAGCTGAAGAGATGACAGTGCGCTCTCCTCTCCACCGCTCTTATACTGTCCGTAGCAGTGACACGCCCGTTGCCAGTTCGAGTGAAAAGACTGATCTTCAAAGCTGAAGAGAGAGAGAGAGAGAGAGAGAGAGAGAGAGAGCATGTACTTTCTCTACTCGCTCTTGCTGTGGCACTGTCCAGATCTGATTGGACAGTGTCACAGCCATAGTAACATGCTCACTTGTCAGTACACTCCCCGTTGACTGTTCAGGGGGTTATTTAAATATTGGGCGCCAAATATAACGGCACCAATATCTAAATAAAGGAGGGAGGTAGAGAAAAAAAATGTAAAGTGCCCCAGGGTTTGTGCAGCCCTCCCCATTACATGCTGCACGTGTATGGGGAGGAGAAAGGTTCTCTTTAAGGAATAAGCTATTTTTTTATCGTCACATTCCAAGAGCCATAACTTTTACATTTTTTCTGTCAGTGTAGCTTCATAAGGGTTTGTTTTTTGTGTAACAAGCTGTACTTCTTAATGGCACCATTTTGGGGTACATATAATTTATTGATTAGCTTTATATTTTTGGGGGGTAGGAATATAAAAAAAAAAACAGCAATTCCACCATTGGTTTTTTTCCCGCTGGTTACCGTGCAGTAAATAATAAACAAGATAACTTTATTCTATGGGTCGGAACGAATACGGTAATGCCATAGAATTAATTTTATTTTTACATTTTTACTTTTGAGATGTTTTTTTGGGGGGAGTGTGAAAATAAACAGCAAATCTACCATAGTTTTTTTTCCACGCCATGCGCTATAAATAAGTTACCTTAATTCTAAGGGTTAATACACTTGCCGTGGTACCAAATAATTATTAATTTATGAAGTATTTTTTTTTTTTTTTTTAAATAAAAAGGGGTTTATTTGAGGGGACTATTTTTGTTAAACTCTACTTTTTATGTCCCCTAAGGGACTTGAAGCAGTGATCTCTTAATCGCTTACATAATGTTTTCTAATACATAGTATTCCAAAGCATTATTGCCGGTCAGTGTGAACCCGTGCCATATATTTAAAACACTGTGCAGGAAGGAACACCTGCCAGCAGATACTCGTGGTGTGGGAGCGAGTTGATAGAATTTTTATTTAATTTGTTGCATAGAAAACAAAGACAACAATTTTGTGGGTTAAAAGCCAATACAAATAAAATAATGACAAAGAAATATGCAGATCACAGATATGGTAAATACTGTATTATTTAGTTGAGAAAGTACATCTCTAAAGTCAAACCATGGCAGTCAGTATACCCATCCAAGCAATAAGCACGATTAAGTCACGTTCAAGATCCCCAATCTGCTCTCCAATAGGTACCATTCAGTAGGGGCAGGTTCACAACAGCGTCCGGGTTCCGTTCAACCTTTCCGTCAGAGGAACAGATGAACGGAAAATCGAGCGGAAACTATAGCTTCTATTTGCATTACCATTGATACCACTGGTAATGCTTCAGTTTCAGTTTGTTTCTGTTCCGTAAAGTTTCAGGTTTTTTTTTCACGGAAACAATAGCACAATAGCCTGCGTCGTTGTGTTCCGTTGATCTACACATCAGAGGAGCAGAACAAGGGAGAAACGGAAGCCAGTTTTGTTTAATGGGTTCCGTTGGGATGCCCGTGATTTTACTAGAGACAAAAGCGCAGCATGCTGCACTATTGTCTCCGGTAATCTGGGCTGGATCTGCGACGGAGGCCCCTAATGGAGCCTCCAATGCAGATGTAAACGAGGCCTACTACATATAATAAAGTTGTGCCACCTATATAAAACATAACAGATTAATTCTGTGTTTAAGACACTTTTTGCACATTTCTAGATAGTTTTAAGAAGGGTCTAGAAAAAGTGGTGTGGTCGAGGAGTTGCAAAATTAATCACGGAATGTGCCCTATTATGATAAATTTGGCGTAGTTTTCACCTGTCTGGTCTAGTTTTATCCTGTCTAACTTTAAATCGTAGCTAAACGTTTGACAAACTTCTGACATGTCAGAAGTTTGGATTGGTGGGGGTCCGAGCACGTAGACCCCCACCAATAGCTAGAACGAAGCAGCTGAAGCGCTCGTGTGAGCGCTCAGCCTCTTCGTGTCTGTTCGTTTTTTTACGGAAATAAATGTATCGGTGTACAGACTCAATAGAAAGTCCATGAGCCCGTACTCCGATACATCGGCTTTCCGAAAAAAGCCGAACACACACGAAGCGGCTCAACGCTCACATGAGTGCTTCAGCTGCTTCGTTCTCGCTATTGGTGGGGGTCTCAGTGCTCGGACCCCCCACCAATACAAACTTCTGATATGTCAGAGGTTTGTCAAACGTTTAGTTTCACTTTAAGACAGTATTGATAAATCTAACGCAATGCATAAGCGAATCTTTCCTATTTATATTTTTACTGTAATATAAAAAAAAATATGCAAAACTCTTATTTATATTAGTAGGATGTGCCGTCTGTAGCTGAATCCACATTATGTCGCTGTGGTGGGATTGGGAGGTTTGCATTGACGTGGCTCCTGTGGATAATTTAAAAGTGACAAGTAATGTCACTTGTTAATTATCTTCAGAGCAACGTGTTGTGATGGCCTGAGGCAGAGCACTGGAGAAGTGGTGCACTGGAGATGACAGCTAGCAATGTCTGCAAAGACTATGCCGGTTACAGCCGTATCTCAATATGCTACAAAAAGAATGTATGTTATCCAAAGAAAAGGAAGCATAACGCAGCTGTGTAGAACAAAAAAAAAATTCCCTGCTAAAAATTACTTAAGGAATAAACAGAAAACTTTAGACCAATACTAGTGTGTCCTTATTTTATCTAGAAACCCAACATATCTCGAGATGTATGGCACACGGAACATAGGCCCTGTACACGGAACATAGGCCCTGAACACGGAACATAGGCCCTGTACACGGAACATAGGCCCTGTACACGGAACATAGGCCCTGCACACGGAACATAGGCCCTGCACACGGAACATAGGCCCTGCACACGGAACATAGGCCCTGCACACGGAACATAGGCCCTGCACACGGAACATAGGCCCTGCACACGGAACATAGGCCCTGCACACGGAACATAGGCCCTGCACACGGAACATAGGCCCTGTACACGGAACATAGGCCCTGTACACGGAACATTTGTATTTACATTTAGCATATTTGTCGGGAAAGCACCCAACGCACACACTAAACGTGTCCACAGGGCTCCATTGTCAGAGCCTACTTCTGGCATCTGTCTGGCCGATGTAGTACTTTTTATTGTAACATGGTAGCCTATGAGACTTTATGGAATACGGTACAGGCATCCGTTAAACCGATATGTCAAGAGCTTTTCATGACATATCTGTTAAACGGATACCATTTTAGCTATGGGTGATGGATGCAACTGTTAGGCAATCCTCACAACCTATGTTTATCGTATACATTGGGAGCTTTTCCAGGGTGCACCTCAAAATATAGGACAAAAAACTGTGATGTGAACATAGCCAAACACGTAAAAAAAAAAGTATATGGAAGATGAATGCCATTCGTCGCCCAAAGACTCCCATATTAAAAAAAACATTTAACGGATACTTTTTTTTACTGGATTGTACAAGATTGTATTGGTATCATGACAAATTCTATAACTCACGATTAGGTTGGACCCATCCGTACATGGTTTAACTGTGAAAGTTGAACAGCGTACTCGGTCTTTACAAAAAGTCTGTCTTATTTCTGTCTTAGGGTATGTTCACACAGCTTATTTTTGGGCCGTAAATGGCCGAAAAACGGCAGAGAAATCGGAAGCAGAACGCCTCCAAATATCTGCCTATTGATTTCAATGGAAAAACTGTGTTTCGTGACGGAGCGTTTTTTTTTTACGCGGCCGTTTTGAAAAAATGGAGCGTAAAAAGACGCCCCATAAAAAGAAGTGCATGTCACATCTTGAGCCGTTTTTCCTTGACTATATAGAAAACCAGCTCCAAAGGCCGTAAAAAACGCTACAAAAAACGCTAGTTCATTAAAAAAAAGTCTGAAATTCAGGAACTGTTTTTCCTTGAAAACAGCTCCGTATTTTAAGATGTTTTTTATTACACGTGTGAACATACCCTTAAAGTGCGATAGTATAAAACTAGACCAGACAGGCATAAATTGTGCCAAATTGAATACAGGGGTGCACATTGTATGATAAATTTGGCACATCTTATTGGCCAGTGTAAAAGGGTCTTTAGCCACAATCTATTTCCAGTACACTTTTCACAACGGTCTAGGAAGGGGCGAAAATAGTCTGGAACCAGATAAATTTAGCACACTTTTTTGGTGCTATTGGTGGCAAAATTCAGGTTCATTTTGCTTAGGACATCTCCTCCAGTGTTTTATACAGTAAGGTTTATATATTTTGTACCACTTAATATTAATGTTTAATGTAATATTCAGATGGCGCTTCACTATATTCATCAGGGTCCCAAGCACAGACTTTGTGGTGCTGCACAGGAACCTCAGCTCGACTTCTTTCACTTGGGGCTGTGTTGCCCCTCTCTGCACAGCGCGTGGTTGAGAGTGGCATTGTACAGAGAAAAAGCTGAAGCAACTTGCCATAACATAAATGGTGCAATTTTTTTTTAGAATGTGTCCACATGTGGTGGATACGCTTCAGATTTTCCGTCTGGGCGGAATACGTGCAACGTATTACAGTAGCAGCAAAGTGGATGAGATTTTAACAAATCTTATTCAAACGCTGCAGAATCTTTCCCTGCAGAAATTAAACTCCGGTGCAGATTTTTAAATCTGCAGCTTGTCAATTTATGTCGCAGATTTTCAGCAGGCCTTTTAATCTGAGGGTGAAATTTGCGGTGACATCTGCAACAAAATCTGCATGCCTACCATGTGGATTTTGCTGCAGAATCGCAGCTGTTTTGTAGCGGAATTTTCCGTTAAATCTAACTATTTATTAATATCTTATTTATTTTGCTGCTACTGTAATATGCTACGGATACTCCTTCTGGAAATCAGAATAAAAAATCCACAGCATTTCCGCTATGTGTGCCCTTCCCTTAGGCTATGTTCACACAGTAAATTTGGTGCGGAAAATTTCTGCAGAAAATCTGCTGACAGTCACAGGCAAATCCGTGCTAATTTTGATATGGATTTCACTGTGGAAGACAGCCGAGCGTCTCCCCTAAAAAAAAAGACGCTACACTCACCTCTCCTGGTACTCCCATGGAGACTATTTCCTGCTTTCGACGGTTTCTGTACACCCGGCCTCCAGCAATGATAGGTCATTATGTGACCACTGCAGTTGGAAGCCGGGTGTACAGTCACCGGCGGAGAAACAAGAAAGCATTGCCATGGGAGTACCAGGGAAGGTATCTACAGTTTTTTTTTTTTATATTAAACTTGTTTTAAACTTATGTAACACAATCAGATTTCGGCACCGATTTACGGTAGTAGTATGCAGCCTGTGGCCTCAGAGCTGAAATGATAGTGATCCAGTGATAAGCTTACAGGCCAACACAGGACTTTAAAATTCAATTTATATCAGCCTACATTTTAAAGCATCATCAAACACAGGCTCACAATAAATCCATCAAGTGTAGTCAGAGAAAGGGGGGGGGGGGATGCAGGAGGTTGAAGAAGTCATGAATCGCAGAGAACCGGTTATGACATCAGCCTCACACCAGGCAGCCTGTATTATGCCAGCAAAGCAGCAGACGCTGGTTGTCAAAAAATGATGATGGGCTAGCAGGGGAGCCATAAAGGAATTTGTGTTCCTTATCACTGTTATCGGAATGATCCAGCTTATTAAGAGATATGCTATATACGACCGAACAGCTTCTGCAGTTCCAAAATCTCTTCGCGCAGGTTCAGGAAGGGTTCATTTTAAGATCAGTAAACATAAGCTGCTGGCATGGTCCAAAACACTTATCCACCATAACTGCATGTGATAAATGCAAACACTTTGGATGCTAATATAGCCCTTTAAAAGAAAAAAAAAATGGCACAATTGTCAGGTTATCTGCTTTGGCTTTATTTGTTTTCACGATAATGTGATCAGTCATCTCTATTTACTAATCAATGCACTTGGACATGCAAAAACGAATGGGTATAATTATCTCTTAATAATAAAATGGTAATTGGTTTTCTGACAAGGCTGAAATGTAGTGCGGGCTGATGGTTGTGTTAAGCCGCAATGTTTACTACCAATAAAAGCACAATCAGGCAATGTTAAATGCAAAGGCTTTAATTAAAAACAGTCACTGCAGTTCCGGAGAAAAACACGCTACGGCGGATGTCTCCGATAAAACGTGGAATTTAGAAGGAAACATAAAGCCAAGTACATCTAGATATGAGGCTCAACAAATAAACAACTTGTTTTGTTTCTGTCCATAAATAACGGTGCACCACTGGTCATGATGTATTTTCCAGGAAAAGAGCCCGTGCACCGGCGATACATCAGACAGACGTTCCCAGAAGCTCCAAAAGAGCAAAAGCGAAGACCTATTTAGCCATGTAAATCTTTCTGTCAATCTGCAAATGAGTGCAATCTAACACAATCAACACATTTTATAAAATGAAGTCTTCAAATCGGAGCCTTATAAGCAAAGTGGCTCGGAAAGGTTTTGATAAATATGCTTCATTAAAATGAACAAGCCTCGTGCCGTCGTGTCACTTCTGCTCGATGTCACTTCTCTGCAGGACTGTGTTGCCATAGACCACTAGGAGGCGTCTAAGCCAGTCCTCAAATAAGTTACAGCAGCCTGCCACTGCCCGACATGATGAACAAATGATTGATAACAAAACCTGTCAGCTTCCACTTCTCATCTGACAGCAAAAAAACAGTCCCTGCCCGCTTTGGCTGGCATTTGTCATAAATCAATAGTATTTTCATCACTCAGAAGGAGCTGTCCGCTCTCTTTAGTACATCTGGTTTTGCTTTGGTTTTCCTTTTTTTTTTTCTCACTACGGTCATTTCTAGAAGCTTGAAATGATAGAATATTGTGATTTCCGGATTCATCAATCTGCAAGACGTGATATTTTGAACAGTATGCCAGGTTAAGAGCCATTTAATAGAGAAGAATGTGGCATTGCAGGATAAATTGTATTTGTGAAAGCCAAAAGTAACTGATCATCTGGTAATAGGACAGAAGTATAACATACAGGTAGTGCATAATAACCACACAAATAACTACAAAGGTGTAATTCCTATAATACCCAACAGTAGGCAATTTCTATTTATTCACAACTAGCACCAATTGGATTTCTTCCACCCTGGAATCCCCCTCCCCATTTTTCCCTACTTGCTACTTTCTTCCTGTGCCCATAATGTACTCTCTCTCTTTAATGGAATTATTCCAGAGATTGACATATTACTCAAAACTAAAGAGGTTCTTATTTAGCTGTGGCTACATACCATACCATAAAAGTACACATATTTGTTAGGGTCTTTCCCTATGATGTAGCTCCCTCTTCTCAAAGAGGTTCTGCAGTGTTCGGGGTGAGTTTTGTAAGTGAAAAATTGTCCCTGCAGACAAAGTCGCAGAAAAGGTGCAGAAGATAATATATGATCAAATGCAGACACTTCTTTATTTTTAATGCAGATATATACAGTAAGTTTTATTTGCCTTGGTTAAGGTATACTGGATTGTGGGAACAGCCACTTCCAGTACTGGAGTAACCAGTAAGGTGACCAGAAGAAGTCGCTCCCTCCAAAGTGAATGGAAGCAGATCTCTTGGAACTTCGTTTTTTTTCTGCTTTCTATATAATATATAATGCACTATATGGAAAGCAGATCAAATATAATAAGGCATCTAATGAAATACATTCAATAAATGTTCTATGCAAGGAATGTGCATAGGAAAAAGTGTGACTTCAAAAGAACTGGTTGCTTTGGACAGCGCCACTGTTTTTTTAGTACTATTTCATAAACATGTCTGCCATAACATATGGATGTGAGTTATCTTCAGACCCGGGCTGCAATATCTATTTTATGATATAGCCGTGGCATCATTCATACTCTGATAATCCAAGTTGTCATTCAATGCACGCATGGTACATCACAACAACCAGAACAGTCTCCAAATTGTGGCGCTTAAATGAAACAGAGATTCATCTGTGATGAAGCTACAAGTCCTAATACTGGCACTGTAGTAATGGGTCAATTTATCACGACCGCCTCTAGAGGTTCACAAATACGATCTATGTGGAAATATTGTAGCGTGGCGCGTGATGCAAGTAAAACTGTTACCTTGGAAACAGAATTACGAGCCAAAGAACTAACTGGAGAAATGGTAAATTCCTGGTTGTATTGCAAAGAAAAAAAAATAAAATACAACCGAAACTAAATGTGGTCAGAAGGAAAATGTAACATCAAACCAATGATAATAAATATCGCCATTAATCTTCTCAAGGCACCGAGTACGTATCTGTGCTAATAATAAGGGAATGTTACTGTTCGTTCTGCCTGCAGTGTCAGCCTGGGGATCCTTGGGCCCCCCAGAGAAGAGGGTTCTGAGGACCACCCTCCATCTATAGAGAACATGTCCACTTTTAATGGCATCATACACACGGTTATCATGGCACACACAAGACATATAATCAATAAGAAAGTAGTTTATGAATCAGACCCAAGTGGCACTTGATTGGTACCCATTATTGCGTCATAGCATGGGCCCACAGGACGATCTCCTGGTACTCTGGTGGGCCAGTTCAGCTCTGTATGTCAATGAGAAAAGCTGTGCACTAGATGGGATCATGTGTTCACAGTAAAAGTACTGTAATCCGCTCAGGGACTCGTATCAAATCTGGCTTGGACAAAAAATTGGTCTGATCAGCCATAGGAATCAACTAGAGCCCATGCTTCATTTTATCAGTGCAGTTTTAAAAATGAAGCATGATCACGGTAAGGGTATGTTCACACAGGCTTGATGCTCTGCAGATTTTCCACAGTGGAAACTCTGCAGCGGAGTCTCACAAGTCTGCAGGCAAATAGAGCGTTTTTGATGCGCCATATTCCTGTGAACACACAATGTAGCTGTGGAAAGAACTTCTACCGGCGGATTTAGTGTGAAACAGGATGAGGCATTGATTGTAGAAAACTTTATTTGTAGCTAAAGAATTACAGCGGTTTTAACTGCAGAATCGCAACATATTCGCTGCAAAAACCACAACAAAATATAGCTTGTGATTCTTTACAACGGATTTTATGCTCCCTGTACAAGCCTATGGGGAAAAAATCTGCAGCATCTGCACTTCAAATCTGCAGCATAAATTGGCATGCTGCGGAAAATAAAGTTGCACCGCAGCTGAATACAATTGTACGTGTGGATTTTAGAGGCAGAGTGGGAATGAGATTTGTTGAAATCGCGTCCACTTTGCTACTACTGTAAACGCTGAGAATTTTCTGCACGTTAACTCGCTGCAAAAAATCTGCAGCGTATCCGGCCCGTGGGAACGTACCCGTAGACTGCATTTGGCAACAAGTTTGGGTATATGAGGGCCATGGACTTCCACTTTATAGTATTCCGTAGTGAAATTTAATACCTTCCAAATTGGGACCATTATCAAAATAATTTATTACTATAACGCACATGTGCACAAACGCCAACAGCTATCTGTGCACCCTTAAAGGGTTAGGGTCCATTCACATCTGCGTTGGCAGCTTTGATAGGGGCCTCTGTCACAGATTCGGCCGGAAAATATATCACAGAATATTGCGCTATTGTTTCCAGAAAAACCAGGGACACCCTGACGGAACGCTTTAAAGACAATAAGCTCCACCGGGTGCCGATGGCGTCCGTCGTACAATAGAAACATTGAAGTATTTTCATTGTTCTGCTCCTCTTACGAAAAAAAAAGTGAAAGATCAATGTAGGTGTGAACGCGGCCTTATTTCAGTTTACAGCAAATAAATATTATTTTTTGTTTAATGAAAAGCCATACAATTTTCCAACATACTTTATGCATTAATTTCTCATAGCTGTCAAGATCTCAGCTTGCTGTCATTCAATGGGAATCTTTATTATTTACTCTCAATGGATAACAATCTCTCTTGGTTATGTGATGGACACACAGGTGCATGGCTCGTCACAAGACAGCTCTGATACACATACCGTAATCAGTCCTGCACATGTATCCCTGTGATCATGACAGATTTTATTTACACCGGAAGTAAAGAATGAAGGTTCTTATTGAATGACAAGAAGCAGAGATCTTGAAACCGGAAGAAAAAGATACAGAAAGTATATTTCCTGTGGACTAGTTTTGACAGATCTCCCCATTGTTCCTCAAGGGACAACATGGACAGACACATTTGTGAGGATTTAAAGGGAACATGTCACCAGAATTTCACCTATTAAACCAGCAATACCTGGTGGTAGTGGGTGAAAAATTATTTTTACGTAACCTATAATAATCTTCTATGTAGGCTTTGTACCTTTAGTATTCCGTTTTTTTTTAGTATTCCTGTGCTATATGCTAATGAGCGTAAAAGTCATATCTTTGTTTGGAAAGAGTCGTATCTTCATTCCTCAAGCTTTTCCGAGTTTACGCTGCCTTCTTACTTTTGATTGACAGCTCCTTGCCTCCCCCCAGCACACACAAAATCCCACGCTTGCGCATCAATGTCCGATTCTAATGCGTGCACACAACGGGACACCATAGCGGCGCATGAACAACAACTAGATTTGAGGCCCAGACGAAGCAGAGAAGGGTGTCGGACCACACATGACGGGCACATGCGCGCTATCTCAGACGAGATTTTGACATTAAGGGCAGGCCAGTTTTTGGCGGTGGGCGGGCATAAGAAGAGGAACTAACGAGACTGCTGGATTATTAGCATAAAAGGTGCAAAATGTTTGAGGACCGTTATTTACGGTCGTCAGAGGAGTTTAGGAGAGGGGATAATGGCAATGAACGTTTGACAGCAGCAGTCAGCGAGGGATGAGTAGAGTTCAATAGGTGAAATGCTGGTGACCGGTTCCCTTTGAAACTTCGCCAAAGAAAAGGGGAACAGGTGCCCACAGCAAACAGATTCTAGGTCTCCTTTTTCCAGAGGCACTTTAGAAACTGAAGCATTGACCTGACTGTTTGCTATGGGCACCTGTTCTTTCTTTCACCAGTTTTTTTATACATTTTCCCATTGTAATCCCAAAGAAATCCTAGAGTCACAGCAACAATTCTTCACCCAATAATGCCGATACCTTTCCTATCCCCAACCAGGGCTCAGGAACAAATAGAAATGGCACAGCCTGCCAAGGCCACATGCCTCAAATTAAGACTCAACCATTATACGCATCCCAAATTACATTCATCTATGTGTCCCCCAAAATTACATACCTCCCACCACATTGTTTCTCACCTTTCGACACCTTCCTAGCATCTCGCTAGCTCCCTCAATGCACTTTATACCTCACACCTAACTACATCCCAATAACTGTACCTGGACCATGCTGTTCCTACACCTTATGCTTCAATCACTACCAAAGGCATGACTTGAAGTTCATGTGCTCCAATGCAAAATCTGTAACAGAGCCCCCTCCTACCATGTGCCAATGATAAAACTGGTGTCTTCTTATGTGGCCGGAGGGCCTTTAGGCTCCCTCAGGGCCCAGGTGTAACTGCTATCTCTGCACCCCCAATATCTATGCCCCTAATCACTACCTCATAACTGTCCCTACGTGTTATTGATACTTCGTTTAATTTCTAGAATTGATACAGCAACACAGTTTCATATATAATAGAACCTTATACCTATATCTCCGTATCAAGGACCGTCACAGAAATTTCTGCAACAAATCTGCTGCGTGTGAATATACCCTTATAAAGCTCTACTTGCTACCAAAGTTTCTCTTACCTGCGCCATATTAAAAATCCTCAGTTAATACGTTGCAACTGAAGCCTCTGCTGGCCATGACAATTTGTCAGCCTGGCAGCGCTGTCATAGGCCACTTGGGAGTGTTTATAGGAAACAATGCGACTTGCCACATACCAGCAGTCACAGATTTTGGGCCTTATGCATAAAAACTGATCTAAGAAAAAGAGTCTGTGTTGCACATAACTTTTAACCTGCTCTGGAAAAATAAAAGCTGAAATCTGATGGGTTGCCCAGGGCAAGGACCTTATTGTTAGAATAGTTCAGGCAAAGTTATGTGTTTTTGGGTTCTGTGCAGGAGCAAAGGACGGATTGGATACAGTCAACTTAAATCCGGTCCTTGGCTCTAAATATACAGCTCACGCGTGGAGCTGTGCACAAGCTCCTATAATCGACAGACATGGTGGTCACCAATACAGTAAGTCATACACAGCTGGGGAGGAGAGACATCGGCACACGTAACAGGGAAGACTTGAGTGGAACACACAGCAGCAATTTATGGGGTATTTTATCGTTATTAGAGTACAGAAAAGCAATTTTGCAAGTTAAATTAGGCTTTAAATGAAGTTCCATGATATATTATATATGAAACGGTTATTTTGCCAATGAGAGTCCATAACAAGATCCCGTAGTTGACTATTTATGTCCAATGCTAACATTATATTTGCTCAGAAATCCCACTTCATAAAAGTCAGTTAATTTGCTTTCATTGCATCTTATATTTCACATTTTAGCTTACTTCTAATTATTTACATTGCATAAGCTGGAAAACAGTATACTCCAGCTGAATGACAGATGCTTCGCTCAAAATTTGTCTCATTTGCTAGTATATTTAATTGCCGATAGAAAATCAAGTTTTTGTCATTTATTATCGAAATGCATGGGGATGACAGCTATTTAAATACCGCTGTGAATAGAAAACAGTCAGAACTAACCTAATAAGTGCTATGGCCCAGGGCCATGTAAGTGCAGCACAAAATTAAAATAAAGGCAAAGCTCTTGAGGACGGCGCTTATACCCCTGGCACATCAATGCTGTATTTAAACGAAGATAAACAGTTGTTAAAATTTATACTGAATGAGTCTCGGGGGACTGATGTCAGTTTAATATCCATATCAATAGTATAATTTCAACAGATTCCACACTGCTATCGGCTTCCTCAAGTCACCGATCAACAGTTGTTAGGGCCGGCGTCAAGCTGCGTGTGCGCGCGCCTATCTGGTGGCACTATTAGACAAGTTGGTTGCTCTTTTCCCATTTCGGAGCAGCAGACGTTTGCCTTCAGCAGAAATGCTTTGGAGGGAGGGAAGAGGGGGGTATTCCATACTGTTTGGCCAGAAACACTGGCTTTTCTACAACAGTCCTAGGTAAGGCAATGACAGAAGGAGCAACAAATGACTACAATTAGCGTTCGCCCTGCTCCTTGAAACAGAATTTAGTTTCTATGGCAACCTAAGCTGTCCGGACGACGCAGGGCAATGACAGACTAGTAAACCGCATTGTAAGAGTCTGTATGGAACAGCTGGCACGCAAGCTAATACCTCATTCAATGGTCTTCATGTTATATTTTCTATTTATGTTTGGAGAATATTGAGCTTTTTTAATTTATTGTCCATTTGACTGTGCCCAGATTAAGTCTTGATGCAATTAAGAAACCAATTTTGCCAATTTTTCCACCAAGCAATAAATAAACTTTGGGATTCTGCCCATCTGCCAAATGCTAGATTTCTTTCCAACAATGTTAATTCATAAGCAGGTAGCACCGTTATATTTTGCAGCAAGTACGGTAGAAGAAGTGGGAAATAAAGCAGCAGACCTAAGAAAAAGAATAATGATAGCTTTATGAGCAAATACAAAGTCTGCTGCACCTCATACAGTAGTGGCGGCTGCGAAGACTGTCTGCATGGTGCTGCAAGATAAGGGAAATGTCATTTCATTATACCAAACATTACATATTCTTTAGTTAGGTTACATTTAAATGAAGTAAACAATTTAGAAAATCATTTCTTTTGAAAATGTTGGAAGCCAAATTATAGAAAGCAGCTCTATTAGCTTGTCTTTGTTTAAGGCCAGAGTAGAAGAATAGAAGAGAGAAGTAGGGACTGTCTGTACTATGTGGTGATACCTTATTCCTTGTCATTACAGTAAAACACTATTCAAGAGAAGCAATAACCAAGCAAAAGCTGCACCTCTGCTGGATGGCTCATTATTGATATATCGGAAGGGTCCATTCACATAGGTTTATACCAGGTTTTGTATATTAAAAAAAAACCACATCATTTCACATTAGTGTTAAAGGAAACCACAGTTTTTGCGAACATTTTCTGAGAGTTGAAGAAATAACAGGAAAACAAAAAGTTTCCTCATTGTCTATTCTGGACCAATTGTATAAACAAAACTCATCTAATCCATATCTACTAGTGTATGGATGTGTAAGGCCTCATGCACACGACCGTAGCCATGTGCACGGCCGTGAATTTCGGGTCGGCCGGCAGCGGACTGTCAGCCGCGAGGCGCCTGCAAATCGCGGGCAATGCACATGGCCGCGGCCATTATTTTTAATGAGCCCAGGTTATGCAAGGACCGTAAAAACTACGGTTGTGTACATGGCCCCATAAAAATGAATGGGGCCGCAATTCTCCCGTGGATTTCCGGGGGAATTGCGGCCGCAAAAGCACGTTCGTGTGCATGAGGCCTAAGTATAAAGAAACACAGCATGTCATACAGTCATAGTCCCCAAAAGCTCAAACTTGAGGTTTGCAGATGTCAAAAAGTTGTAGCAGGTGCAGAATTGAAGTCCGTAAAATGGTAGATCTTTTTGAATAAGCAATTGTTTAGATATCATATTATAGAAGATGTCATTAGAATAAACAAGAGGGGGAAGATCAATAATAAAGAGACACCCTTGAGCTTACAACATATAACTCCCACACGAGGTAGAAAAAGGATACAATGGAGGCTGAGTGGGGTATGACCAATCTATATTTAGTGGCGGAAGGTTTCCTCTGCAGCAAAAGCCAAAGCAGCACCCTTCCGATTTCCAAAATTCCCTGTTTGACATGCTCTAAAGGGAACGAAGGTTTACAAGACAAAACACTGGAAGCCTGGGACACATAATTGAGGCTTGTTCCAATTTTTTACTCTTTGGATTGAAAAATGGGACCATAGAGGATGAAGATAGAGAAGGATATCATGATAAACGTTACTATTATTTGTAACTTTGGTGTCTCTTTAATCTAAAAGAAGAATAGGCTTTAGTAACAGGCCATAAGATGTTTGACCAACCAATAACAATGTCAAGTCTGAGACAGCAATACATTCTTCAATAAGCAATATGAAGGACATATAAAACACTAAAAAAAAGTTAGAGTAGTCTTATGAACAATAGAAATAGCATGTGAGAATATGATTCCTCCCAGAAATAAATCTGCCAGATAATTCATTAAAGTTTCCTGACCCGTAGTATAAATACAGGCGGCCTTTCCTTCTGTTCCACCCGCTGCATTCTGCATAAATCTTCATAGCGCATCCTCTCTCTTTTTTTTTTCCACATTCACTGTGGGGGCTCATTAACGTCTGCCACCTGTTGACACTAAAAGGTTTCCTAATTTGCACATCGTCAATGAAAATAAAAGCTCACTCATTTACCGGATGAATACATAGATACAGTATGTGCGATGATATAAGACTATGTTCACACAGTCAGGATTTGCCCTAGGCAAATCTGCCATGGTTTTGAAGAGAATGATGATAATGTAATGTAATTCAATGAAGCTTAGCCACGACTTTTCAGAGCACTCACATGCATTGCCGGAAGAATACTAGTGGAATTCGCACCGAACTCCTGACAGAATCCACAACGTGTGAACATGGCCTAATGAAAAAGCACTCGATAGTTGTTTTTTTTTCTTATTAAAGCCTAAATTCCTTATAACAAGTGATTTACGGTGAGTTAGCCTCATCATTCCTAATGGTGAATGACTTCGTGATTGGTGACGACACAGCCCAAGCGTGGCCTCATTCACACTTCTGGATTTGATCATATTTTGTATCCATTTTTTTTAAGCCAAAAGTCAGGAGTGGATGCAAAAAGGAAAAATGTTCCTAATATATTTATTCTACGGTTAGCATCCACTTCTGGTTTTGGCTTGAGAAAATGGATGCAAAATACTGATTAAACACGGAAGTGTGAATATGGCCTAAGGCTGTTGTTGAAAGTATATGAGCTCTCCATCTGTTCGGTACCAAAAAAAGAACATATCCCATTAGAGGGAAACAGAAAACACTATGTTGGCATAAACTATCCTGACCCCAAACACAGCCATGTCTAGATATGTTATATATGTAGCTGAGGTTGCGAGTAGTGAGGACAGACAAATGGTATTCGAATGGTGACTAGTCATGGCAAATGCTGAGAGGACAGAAGCCACTGGTGGGATAAGGAAAGTATGAGGAAAAAAAAGTATGTGGCATAGAGTGGAGTTAGGCTCTATAGTAAGGTGGTGGAACATTTATGTTGTGATCAGTAGGTATCAGGGTGCGATCTAATACGGTACGGTACTGTCATATACAGCAATTGATCTCTATGACTGTATTAGTAAAATGAAGTTCTGATTTGTATCTGCCACCAAATTACATAATGTAATTATATTAATATGTTATCAGTGAAAATTCTCACATTTACAAGGGGGTGCAAAACTTTGTGGTTGTTTTTTTTAAACAATGCACAATTCATATTTCCCATCACTGCCCTGAAATCTCCATCAGCGGCTGCCATTTATTGCAGCTTGTATTCTTCCAAGTAATGACTGAGGCTATGTTCACACACTGAAGTAAAAACGGCTGTAAAATACAGAGCTGTTTTCAAGGAAACCCGCCTCGGATTTTCAGCTGTTTTTGAAGCATCAAACGTTTTATGATGCGTATTTTTGGAGCTGTTTTTCTATTGACACAATGAAAAACAGCTCCAAAAGTGGCTCAAGAAGTGACATGCTACTTCTTTTTACAGGGCGTGTTTTTACGCGCCATTATTACCAAACTGGCATGTAAAAAAAAACGCCCTGTCTGAACGAAACGCAGTTTTTCCCCATTGAAATCAATGAGCAGATGTTTGTAGGCGTACAGCTTCCGTTTTTTTCCAGGCATTTTTCGAGGCATTTACGCCCCGAAAAATGCCTGAAAACACAGAGTGTGAACATACCCTAAGAGAGAGAGAGACCTAATGATGAATTGAACAACTAGCAATTCCCTGATATGTTACCAAATTGGTTCCACGGTGGAGCTCCACTTTAATATACAGCACATTGTAAAAAAAAAACAACTTTTTAAGTGTCGGTGACACACACAATGGCAATCATTATTTTATATGCAAATTAGCATTTTCCTTTGAATACAGTAGCTAATTACCATAGAGTATACAGGGGGGTGCATAAGTAGGTATACAGGGGGAGATTTTTCAAACAGTCTAAAAATATTTCATTTCTGAAGCGGACTATCAGATATCCCTATAACTTGCTCCGATGAAGTCAACTTCAAACTTTCCGTAGCTGTTAATAGGCAGAATTGTGTTTAATACTCAACAGAAAACCCCCTTGCAACAATTGAATCAACCTGGGGTTACAGTTTGGGCGGCCCTTTCATATAAAGGGGTAATTGGTCTTATCTTCTACAATACAACGGTTACTTCAGACCTGTACCTTAACATGCTCCACGAAAATTTAACACCACAATTTCAGTTGGAGCATGAAAATGAAGACTTCTATTTTCAGCAAGATGGAGCCCCTCCTCACTATGCTTTAGCAGGGCGTCATTTTCTTGACTAAAATTGACCCAATAGGTAAACAAGGCCCGGTTGAATGTCCACCACGATGACCAGACTTTATCCGGATGGACTTTTTCTTTTGGGGAGTTATCAATGATCAGGTATATCCAAGAAAACCACACACGGTTGATAACATGATTCAGTTCATAAAAGATGCATGCCAAGAAATTAATGCCAATAAAGAACTTTGTTCGTAAGTGTAAAAACTAGATTACAGCAATGTGTAAATAATGAGGGTGCCAATTTCAGCCTATAAGAGATTGTACTTCATTGTCTTGTTATTCTATAAAATACTATTTAAACTGTATACCTATTATTGTTATATTTACTGTCATGAAGGGTCTGTGGATCCACTGAGCCGTACCGCCTTGGCAGTAAGGCAGCTGGCCAACAGGGCGCAGGGCAATGTCAATAGTTCGTATAGGGTACCTGTGGCAGCTCGAACAGTAGCAAGGCAGGCTCAGCTTGGACTAGGCAGCAGGTAGACGTCAGGCGAGGTGAAGCAGGTCAGACGTGGAAACAGCCCGACATGACTTTGGCACAAAACAGTGCTCGACCAGGATGGTATGGAAATGAAAGCAACCGGAACAGGAACTGGGACAGGTACAGGAACTGGAACAGGTGACACACTAGGAGGCCATCACATAGACAAACTAGGGAACACAACAACGCTCAGGCATAGAAGCAGGGGGCTGGACCCCTCTTATAGTCCAGGGTAGTCACGGGTCAAGGCTCATCAGAATGTCTGATGCATGCTGCCCCTTTAAGAGCAGGCATGAGCGTGCGCGCCCACCCTATGGGATCCGGCTGAGGTGAGTGGACGCGAGCGCTGGCGTCTTCTGTGGTGGAGGTTGGGGTCAGCGCTTGCCGACTCGTGGCTGCGGCTGTCAGGGGGAGGTTGGAGCTGACGGCCCGCAGCCAGGGACATTACATTTACCTATCATTTAAACTGTATACCTATTATTATATTTACCTATCATTTAAACTGTATACCTACTTATGCATCCCCTGTATATTATAACAAGATTACAGCCAATGTAAAATGTCAGAGACAGATATGTGCAGTGAAACAATAATATTTTGTATAGTATATGAATAAAATGCTAGACATTTTGATATACTTTGCTGGCAGAAGGTATGCATCAGCTAAAAATGCACTGTGTTCTTGCCAAAATTAGCTGGTATATAAGTTACAGCAGTTTCTGGAAATCCTTGACCCGGGTGAAGGACTAAAATGGCTTCTGAGATGAAAACTGGATTTTCGTTCAAATCTTTATACAATGCTCCCAACCTTTCACACTCAACTTCAGCTGTATGTGGGAATTACTATTATGCATTTGTCAGAAAAAGTCTTTAAAAAGTGGAGTTTTACATTTAAATGCACATATAAAATTTCAAGTTATTCGTGTATAGCAGCCTAAGTAATGTATCTATTTTCTATTTCACTCTGCCCATACCCTTGTCATGAAATTCTATTCTGCTTTAAAGAGGATTTCCTCACAAAACGTAAAATTGGCCATATCTTAGTAAATCAGAAGTTAGAGCAGGTGCTAAAGTTTGGTAATTATATTTTATTTAAAGAGATATTGGCATTGTTCTATTCAGTAGTGGCAGCCAAGTGACAACAGGAAGTGCCACCATGCTAGTTGCCACTTTTGAATTAGTTCCCAATAACAAAGTGACATCTTACCATAAGCTTATAAGAAGCTAATTTAAATAGGAACCATAGAAAAATATCAAAAGTTTGGATCAGTGGGGTCCAGGTGCTGAGACCCCATCGTTGCTGAAAAAAAGGTGCAGAAGCGCTCAGCTGAGAGCTGTGATCATCCTCAGGATAAAGGCGGCTTACATGGAACGTCTATATAAGCCATCTTCAGCCTGATAAGGAGTGCCGATCACAGCCGTAGGTGCAGGAAGCTTAAGTGAGCGCTTCTGCACCTTCGTTTCAGCAACGGTGGGGGTCTCAGCTCTCCCGCCCCCACTGATCCAAACTTTTAATATGTCTTTATGACATATCAAAACTTTGATAAAAGTACAGTTACTCTTTAAAGGGGACAATAAATATGGATGAATATCCAACTTTTGCAAAAATGCCTGTTACCAAACTTTAGCTTGTGCTGTAACTTATAATATATAACCAATTGTACATTTTGGTCATCATTTAAGTCATCACTTGAGGCATACGTCAGAGGTATATATCGGCAATATTTATTTTTTTGTGGGATGCCTTGGTATAGAAAAGGGCAGAATACTACATTTTCCTACACAGCTAAAGAAATTTTATAAAAGGTATACTGATGTATTCCTGTCCGATGGATACCAAAAGTATTCTATTTTGGCATCTGTCAGATTAATGGGCCCCTATGGATACGCTCTATGTGAACAGAGCATAATACACACTGTACTACAAGATCTCGAATCATACAAAATGTTGGCCTAGGGGCTGTATATAAGACCTACACGCTGAAAGGTGGACAGACTTAAATCTGTTAATACCCTCAAATGTTCCGGATAATATTTAAACTGTAATTCTACTGTTAACAACATTTCAGTTTATAGCTACACAAAAAGTTGACTCAATTCTATATACCGTACTTAGGTTGAATACCCCCACGAGTTGTACGGCGATTTTCTAATATCTGCTGGTTGCCCTTTGAAACGGATGATTTATCTCCACACCAATGTCGGAAATGTAAGCGAATAGCTTAGATCTGAGTGAATAAGGCTCTTTTCAGATTAGTGTTTTTGCCATTCCATCAAGGGTCCCAGTAATTTTAATGGCGAGATTAGGAGAGTCTGCAGCGTTTTTCTGGTAGTTAAAAAAAAAAAAATTGGAACCTTGAAAGAAACCAGACAGATCCTATTTTAAGTCAATGGGGTGGATCAGGATTCGTTGGATCCATTTAAAAACGTATCTGGCATAACGGTCGTGGCTCCATTATAAACAGAAGCCATAACACTAGCGTAAATAGAACCTGTCATCTGGACTATCACAATACACTGCTCTCAGGAAGGCAGCAGAATTCTGAATTTATCTTTAGACATAAATGGAGAAGAAAATATGACTCCGGCTCAGTTCAGCTAAGTATTTATAAAGTTACTCAATGCTTTATGAAGATATCGACTGTGGAAATTGTTAATTGTGGTTTAAAAGCAGAGGTTTTTTTTTTTACTCATTTTATATCTTCGGATTCTTCCTCTTGCTGATTACCAATAGTTTTGGAACAAAAAAATACAAAACATAGAAGTGATAAGAACCTTAAATACAATTTTGTAAGAGTCCTTATCATAGGGTTTGTGTTATATTGCGATGTTTATGCAGCCCACCAATTCTAGTTGGAATAAATATGAATGAAAATCTGTTGCTTTTTTTGGTTCCCTCAGCCCTGAAGGCAGAGAGTATTCAATCTATTGGGACCATACGAAGAGACAGAGTTCAACATCATGAAGCTAAGGTCACAATGCAGTGCCCTGAAAGGGCCTTGAGGTGAAGACATCTAAAATCGACCTATTCCTGGAGAAACATGCTTTACGCTGTGTGTTATTTTACTGTAGAATAATCCCATGTTAGACATATTCTCTTTACTTAGAATGATTAACATTGTAATATGCCTTAAATCTTTGTATCCCATTTTACAGTATTACATATAACAATAATGTGCACAAAAGGCACATTGCAATATTTGTACTGATCCTAAGATATAGCCTGTGTTATAATCTAGAGCTGCTTTTACAATTCTGCAGGCCTCAAAAACAAAAATCTGATCTATACCGCTTAATAATCGCCACTCTAAGTCACTGGTCCATCGGAGGGATGGGGGGGGGGGGGTTGCCACAGACTTCCTGAGAAGGCCCTGCTTAGGAAGTCTGAGACTGTGGTGGCCATTTTGGAAAGATGACAATGGGGGACTGGTACACGGAAGGATTGTTCAGGAGGAGGGTAACAGATTTGCTGACTATATATTTGCAATGCATAACCAAACTTTAACGTGTGATGGGAGGGTTACTTTTTAAAACGGTGCATAAAAGTGAGCATATGACTTAAAATGTATTCTCGCTCTCTCTCGCTCTCAGTAGATTATATTATATATACACACACAATCTTCAACATTGAAATTGCAGCACCTAGAGGGGCAAGCTGTAAGGTTATGCAAATCGAGGAAGTAGCAGGAGTTGTGAATATCGGCAACTTATCAAATTTTCAAGCAACTAGCTCCAATCCGTGGCATGTGGGAGGGATAAAATCAAGATTGAAAGCCAATTTTTTTTAGCATTTAAAACCCCAAAAATCAGATCCAGTGGTGTGGGGATGATTGTGTGATGCCTCCTGTTTGTCGACGTGCCAGTTATCGCCACTTGTCGCAGCCTGAGAGGAACAGAATCCTTGAACTGAGAGACCTTGGTTTATCACTCCGGCAGATCGCTACACGCCTAGGCCGAGATGTCAGAACTGTTCAACGTTGTGTGTCCCGGAGGTTGTGAGAACAACAAACAGGAATGACAGCAAGAGGTGTGCGGGGGTGAACCTCTGCACGGACGAATCGTCTGATTGGAAGAATGGCGCGTAGTGATCCATTCTGTACTGCAAGTGCAATTGCCAATCACATCCCAAGTCTAGGGCGGAAACCAGTGTCGTCACAAACCATCAGAAGGTGTTTGCACTACGTATTGGGATACTAGCCAGACGTCCAGATACAGGTGCTCCATAGACTACACACTATCGCTCTCAAAGATGATGATGGTGCAAAGCAAGACGGCAATGGAGGTCTATCTCACTTCTGTTTTGGACACAATGATAGCTGGAAATTGGTCTGAAGATGACGTGGACAATGCCATGAAGAGGTCTTCACAACAAAACGTCACACAGGTCCTACTTCTGGGATTATGGTGTGCGGTGACGCAATGTATGGTAGTTATTTCAGGTACACTAACAGCTCGGCGTTACATTGATTTGGTCATGGAACCAGTGGTACAGACATTACTCCAAAGTATCCCAGAAGCCGTTTTTCATCAGCACAACACCAGGCCACATTTTTCTCGTGTTACTGTGAGCAGCCTGCATGGCCTAAACGTGCTAGCATGGACTGCAGCGTCGACGGACTTGTCTGCCATCGAGCACATCTGGGACATCACTGGTCGGCAATTGCAAATGGAGCTGCCAGCAGCCAATCTTGATGATTTGCGTGCCCAAGCGCAATCAGCATGGCATAACATTTCTCAGACAACCATTATATATATATATATATACATATGTATATATATATATATATATATATATACACACAAACACAGTCAAGTCACATTATTATGACTACTTCCTACTTTTGACAGAGCGTAGCCCATAAAGAAAGTGATGTGTTGTGGCTTGGTGGGTATATAAGGTGTGCGATAGGCTGTCTGAACACATCACTCGTTGTTGCCATGGGTAAAAGTAGCAATTTATCAGAGTTGCAAAAAGGGATGATTATTGGCTTTCGGTCCAAGAAGAGTGGCAGTATTTCTAATACAATGGTTTGTGAACAGTTCGCGTGCTGCTGTGGTGAAAGTATCGGAAGTGGACAAATGGCACCATTGGGAATAACCGACGTGGAAACTGCAGAGCACCACGTGCCGTTGATGTGAGAGGTGAACGTCGCCTACGAAGGTGCGCGAGGGCCGAACGACACACTACAGTGGAGCAGCTCACCGTGAAAATCAACCAGGGGGCTACCAGTCGTGTGTTTAAAACAATAGTTCAGTGAACCCTACTGCGTATGGGGCTCCGAAGCAGACAGATGGTCACTGCTCCTATGCTAACAAAGGTGCATCAGAGAAAAAGGCTTCAATTTGCACGGCAGTATCGGGTTTGGACCACCGATGACTGGCAAAGGGATGCCTTCTCTGATGATTTACGTATTCTGCTTCAACAGACGGATGGACGTTGGCGTGTCAAGCGAGAAACATCAGAGAACAAACACCCTGCAACCATTGCTGGAAGAAAACAAGCTGGTGGTGGCAGCGTTATGGTCTGGGGAATTTTTCATGGCATTCTCTGGGCCCACTTGTCCATGTGGAAGGCATTCTGAAACGATTTGGGTATGAATCCATCGTTGCAGATCATGTCCATCCATACATGCTTTTTGATGGAATCTTCCAGCAAGACAATGCGACATGTCACATGGCTAGAAATGCCCGACAGTGGTTGGAAGAGCACGACCAAGAATTCCAAGTACTTCCCTGGCCCCATAATCCGCCAGACTTGAACCCAATTGAGCATCTGTGTGACCACCTCAATAGTTTTGTTCGTTCTATGGATCCTCCCCCACGCACCCTCCAGAAAATGTGGGATACACTGCAGTCAGCATGGCTCCAGATACTTGAGACAACCGACCAGCACCTTACGGAGCCACTCCCAGCCCATCAAGCTGCTGTCCGTGCTGCACATGGCGGTTACTCTGGATATTTGCTGGTGGTCATAATAATGTGACTCGACTGTGTATATGACAATGTACTGCCTACAGTAAGTTCTAAGATTATAAGTCACCAAGGAGGTCCGTGGGCATATAAAAGCACAAAGCAGCAGGCGGAGTACATTTATACACCTCATGAAACTCTGAAGCATCTAAAAACCTTTATAATTTATAGTAATAGGTATATTATTCCTTATAATACACACCTTACTGATGTAGGCGTAAGGGGCGATTCCGGTCCACCATTGTTTCAAATGAAACGGCCTAATCCATCACAAATAGAACAATGGTCTTCACCAGAAGGATGTGTGTATTATGTTGTTTTGCAGGAGATATAATAGAGACTGCAGTTTCTCAAGAATCTCTTTTTTAAAGAGGGGGCACTAAATGTCCGTCAATCAGTGATTGGCACAGAAGAAGGAACTTCGTGCAAAAGCTATCTGCAACAGGCTGCTTCTGCAGCAAGAGATAAGTAGTGTCTAGGTAGAACAAATCGTCTCAATCGTCAGATTCCGCCCTAAGAATGCAATGTTTGTACAATTATTTAGAGACATGTAAATAGAAAATATCCGATGGCATGTACCAGAGTTTATTGTAGCCCTCCAACTTGCCCTGTAATAACATTTATTACAGGGCAAGTTGGAGGGCTACAATAAATGCTGCAATACAAGATCTAGCTCCCAGTGTTACCCTGTGAATACATCAGCAGAATATGGGTGCTGGATTTGGCAGCCTGTTTTCTGTCTACAGAGAAGACGACGCAGGTTGCCGAATACCCACTTTGGTTACTATTGGATTAACGGGAAAGCCATATGGAGCTTCTATTTTCTGCTACTTCCCTTCTACAGTATATTACCAGGATAATACTGATGCATTTACACAATACACTAGGGAACTGGTATTTATACTAGTTATAGTTCATCATTTACGTTTCTGTTGCTTTTATTAATAAATTCCTATTGTGCAGATCTGATAAAGTCATATAAAAAAAGTTTGCAGTCGATCCCCGTTTCTTTGGTGGCAGCACGGATTTAAAAGTTCAGTGCTGCAATATCACAAGAATAAGGGGTAAGCCGTACCTAAAACGTAGTCCTAGACCATAAGAATGTATTGATATATCTGATAATACACGTTAACGCTTGGTTTTAGCTCACAACGTTCAGATTTTAGCTAGATCTAGTCTTTGGTACATAATAGTCTATCCGCAGTCATGATTTAATGTGAATGATATCAAATTCAACTCTTAAGAGGAGATCTCCACAATTCCACGCAACGTAAGCAGAAACATAACAGCGCAGCGGCTGCTAGATGCTTAGGCCATCAGATACCAACTGCAGCCAATTCCCCAGACTTGCATGATGAATGCGGAGTAGATGATCGACCCAGACAGTGTTAGGTAATTAATGTTGTATATCTTGTGTAGCCATTGCCACCAAGCACAGTTTGTATATGTACACCTTCCAATGCTAGAATTAAGCAGTGACAGCAGAAGTAAAATATCTATTGATCTGTAAGCTGAGCGTTCCTGTGTGACAGGAGGAGCAGTTCTCTCCTCAGAGATGCATGATCTAATCTTTGATTAGACTAAAAAAAAACTTAAATTTTCTTTCTCATTGTGAGCCAAAACAATGACATTTCCTACTTCAGATCTCTTGGCTGCAAGGTTTCAATACTCCGATTTCATGACAACTGCTGTTCGGTGGATAAACAGAAACTGGGTTAACTCAGAGGAGAGTAATTGGCTGTGTCCTGTTTTCAGTCACTAAACAGAGAAAGAACAGACTTGAAGTTGTGATGTAAGCCCAGAGACTGATTAGTTAGGAAGCTATTGCTATAGGCAGCAAAAGCAAGAGGTATCCCGAGAGCCCAGCTTCAAGCAGTTTCCACTGCCCTGTGAGACTCCGCTGGAAATCCCTTAATGCAGTATACCCTTCATTTATTTTTGCTACTGGACATTTGAGAGCATTTAGGAACGATACCATTTTTTGGAGTAGTTGTATGGTGATGGATTGCTGCAAGCTGGAGATTTTTGGATTATTTGCAGAGTGTAGGGGAAGACTACCATCTACAGTCCAGTCAGGAAACTCGGCAACTCATCCCCGGCTAATGATCTGTGTATGCGCCAGACTAGGCTCACACAGTAAATGGCTGACACACATCACATAGAAACAACAGTTTAGGTTTATTTACTGCTCAGTAATAACTATCACTGTAACTCAACATGGAAGCAGATTATCAGGCCGTAAAGGAAGCAAACACAAAAAATATCACCAATATACAGGACAGTGAGGCAAGCACAAATATTCAATAAAAAATAAAAAAATTAAAAAACATTCATTTTGTTCAACATAACTTACATTTTGTAAGCAAATGGCTAATATACATTTGTCAGTACCACAGTTTTTTTTCTAATGGTTACAATGTCTTTCCCCAATATTGAGCGATGTAAAGCACCACACAAGCTGATGGAGATCTATAAATAGCACTATATTAATATAAATTTAATACTACTAATGACATGAGCATAAAAGAAAACGGCAAGGAATGTGTGCTGCAGACATTTGTATACAAATACACTAAGCAATAGTGCATATGGGTATCTGTAGCAGGTACAGTAGGGGCTTTATGTGCTGGCATAGGGCAGAATTAGGCTATGTTCACACAGGGCGGATACGCTGCGTAAAAGCACACAGCATATCTACCCTGGTCGCCACATGGAATTCCGGCCGAAAAACCACGCCAAATTGTGGTGTAGTTTGTCGGCCGGAATGTCTGCTGCATTAAATTGCACATTAAAAAAACAACAAGTTTCATACTTAAGTAGCCATGGCGATGCGTCCCTCTGCCATCCTGCAGGCCTGTCTCCTTGGATGATGTTGATTCATCCCATGGGACACCTGCAGCCTGTGATTGGTTGCAGCAGTCACATGGGATGAAAGGTCATCCCAGGAGGCCTGCCTGGTCGAAGAAGCACAGAATTGTGGATAAGTATCAGATGTAATTTTTTTTCTCAGTTGCAATTTTTGCGGCAAAATCGCAGCTTTTCCACAGCAAAAATCGCAACAACGTCTATGTAAATTCAATGGGGAAAACATGCAACAAAAAAGCAGCGATTACGCATACACAATTGACATGCTGCGGATTAAAAAAACGCACCGCAGGTCAATTTCTGAGCATTTTTTTCCCACACATTTACACAGCGCGTGGATGTGTTCAATCTCATTGACTTTGCTGCAACTGTATAACACTGCGGATTCACAGTACTTGCGCTACGTGTGAACTTACCGTTATAGCATCTGTCACATGACAGTAGGGTTGCACAATGCATAAAAATATCGATACTATTTTGATGCCGTGCACCCTGAAACGGTTCAATACCTTAGTATTTTGATACTAAGCTATGCGGCCGCATTGGAACGTTACAGGGGGTCACCCCCCACCCCCGGTTTTTAGTCATTTAAATGTCGGTGTCACTATTGACCGCGGCATTTAATAGGTTAAACGAGAGGGATCCCGCTCGTTACCCAGAAGTATTGCATGTAACACACAGCCGACACGCTCGTCCTATGGAGGGGGCTCAGCCCGTGAGCCCGCTACATACTCCCCCCACCCGCGACGGTACCGAATATGTGATTATTTTATGTATGAAAATTTTATTTTAAAGTTTATTGTAAAAAATGTGTGTATTTTTTACATTTGTTTTTGTTTTAATTAACATGACTTATTTTTATTTTTTTTAACTTTAATGTACTGGCATATGTCTAATCTCCGGCAAGGATTCATAGTAGACTGTCAGAATCACGATATACTGCGATACATTGGTATTGCAGTATATCGTGCAAGCGATCCAACTGTTGTTGGATCGCTGGTTCAAGTCCCTAAGGGCTTATTCAGACGAACGGGATATACGTCCGCGCAACGTGTGTGATTTTCACGCGGGTCGCATGGACCTATATTAGTCTATGGGGCAGTGCAGACAGTTGCGTGATTTTTACGCAGCGTGAGTCTGCTGCGAAAAACTCACGACATGTCCATTCTTTGTGCGTATTTCGCGCATCACGCACCCATTGAAGTCAATGGGTGCATGAAAATCACGCATGCCACACGGAAGCACATCCGTGGGACGCGCGTGATTCGCGCAACAGCTGTAAACTATGAATGTAAACAGAAAAGCACCACGTGCTTTTCTGTTTACGAACATCCAAACGGAGTGTCATAATGATGGCGACTGCACGAAAATCACGCAGCCGCGCATCATACGGGGCTGACACATGGAGCAGTTAAGTAAAAAACTGTAAAATAAAGTTTATTTTAATACATAAAAAAAAATTTAAGTTAAAAAAAAAACCTTTTCTCATAAGCACAATGTAATAAATGTTAAAAATTACCATAACTGGTATTGACGCATCCGTAAAAGTCTGAACTATTACAATATATCATTATTTAGTCCGCACGGTGAACAAAATAAAAATTAAAAGCTTCAGAATTCTTGTTTTGTGGTCACATCTCCTACAAAAAATTCAATAAAAAGAGATCAAAAAGACCCATGTAGCCCAAAATGGTACCAATATAAACGAAACTACAACTCGCCCTGCAAAAAATAAGCCCTCATACCGCTAAATCGACGGAAAAATAAAACAAAGTTATGGCTCTCAGAATATGGCGACAAAACGCTAAATTTTTAACAATCATTTTTTTCCTCGTAACTAGTAAAACATAAAAAAACGATATAAATTTGGTATCACTGTAATCATATTGACCTGCAGAGTAAAGTTAACATGCTGTTTTTACTGCACGGTGAATACTATAAAAATAAAACCACCCAAAAGATTGAGGAATCGCTGTTGTTTTCCTATTCCACCCCACTACATTGATTGGTACAATATGTGGCGCTGTGAAAATCTACAACTCGTCTCGCAAAAAAAAACAAGCCACCATACTGCAATACTGCCGGGAAAATAAAAAAGTTACAGCTTTTGGAAGGTGGGTAGGAAAAAAATTGAAAGTGAAAATCCTAAAAATGGCTGCGAAGGGAAGGGGTTAATGTCAGGCACGAGGTGTTATGAATTTAGTACCTCCATGTGCCTCACATTAATAGTAATTAACCCCATCATGTACCTCACACATTAACCAAATGTTGTCCATTATGACTGAGAAACATGATGGGGTCAATTACTATTAATTTGAGGCACATGGAGGTTCCAAATTCATCACAATACGCGCCTCACATCAGAAAACGGAAGAATTTTTTTTCATTATTATTATTGGCAAAGTATAGTTTTGGTATTGAGAAACGCAATACTACACAAAGTATCGGTATCGAAGTCCAAATTCTGGTATCGTGACAACCCTACATGACAGACCCTCTAAATTAGTGCAAGTGCTTGTAGTTAAGTAGATCCGCACCCACTAAAAAGCTTCCTAGGGGCTGAAATGAAGGGTGCTCTCTATTCAGATGACATGCCCAGCTTCACGTTGAGCTTGCTCCCTTCAAACCCAATTCAAGGAGTTATTTAGTGAATGCAGCCAAATTGCATAAAAGAGCAACTTATGCATAACGAACATAAAAGGGTTATGTTAGCTCTGGGCCGTGTAAACGGACGCTGATCAACGAGACAGCTCTGTTGACCAGCGCCCATTTTCTCCTTTCACAAGAAACTATGTATGGGGACAAGCGCTCGTTACGCTGATCGCTCATCCCCATACATCATCATCATGTTGGCAGTACATCTCCCTGTTTACACAGGGAGATGTGCTGCCGACAACGATAATATTTTAGGCAGCTAAAACGATACGATCAGCAGATGAAGGAGCGTTTGCTCATTCATCTGCTGATCGCCTCCCCGTTTAAAATGATCGGCAATGAGCGTTCTATGAATGAGCATTTTCCCAATAATTGGCCAGTCTAAAAGGGCAGTTAGTCCTGACATAAATTATATAGTTACTTAAAAATAAACTGCTATACAACAGTGTAAACAGGCTCCTAATTTTTGACCAAACATTTTTTACCTTGGAAGTGGAGTATAAATTTCTATTCCCAATAATGATATTATAAGTGGCAGATAGAGGCTTCGTCTATTATTTATAAAGCTGAAGGATTGAGCCCAAAACATCTTGAGCCAGAAATCAATTAACTCTGATCCCAAGGCAGAGTTTGTAAGGCTAAGGTTAGGACTGTCTGCAGTCTGCTGAAACTTTACCTGGCGGAAAGAAATGTCATGTCCAAAAAAAAAGTAGAAAAACGTTCTATGATCGAGTAACAAAATAAAAGGATTTCTGACAACGCAGCATAGTATGAACTGAGGCAGTGACTAGAAGCAAGAGGATCTTATTTCTATTTAAAACTTCAAACCTGCCGTGCTTTTTGATGGTGGTAAGTTCGCTGTCATGGCTCAGCTTATTTCAAATAAGGGATTTTTAACAATGTTCTTTTTCGAAAACCATAAAACAGCTATGCGGCTAGGAAAGCCAGAGCGGCAGCAACTAAAAACATGATTAAATATGCATCTCCCACAGAATGGTGTATATAGCAGTGTCTTCAAAAAGCACAATCTCTTTGTGTCTAAATAAAGTGAACTCTGCAAAGTTTCTCCTTCGATTCCACCTCCTGCATTATCATTATCAAAGCTATTGAAATGTAAAACACCTTTTATTCACCAGCATTCAGAAATGAAAGCTCCCATAACAATTTCCAAAAGCAATTATAAAAAATACTCAACAAATTATGTGTTGTGATTGCAGATTACATATTTAAGAACAAGAAACCAGCCAGAATAGTATATAAAATGATTGCTAGATAAATTAATTCTTAATAACGTTCCGTCTATTTGCAGAGTTTTGTATTATTACATGCACAATAGACATAACTCAAGTATTACATTTAGTAGTTGTTTATTAGTCTTCTATGTGCAAATTGTTCTAATTATTATAATGTTATGCCTTTCATCTCTCACTCCAGAAAAACACGTCTCCCATGACTAAATATAACTTTTAGTACTCAATACCTGGATACCACCAGTCACAATTTTCTCCACCGGCTGCTCATCACAACAGAGACAGCAAGGCATGCTGGGAGATTTCAGCTCAGCATAGAATACAGGATTACATTGGCTGAAATTATAGTGTTAATAGGCAATAATAGGGCATATTTCTGTTGGTGTAGCCCTTTTCAGAGCAGTTGCTTCCATTTCTAACAGGGTTCACAATACAAATTGACACGGGTATAGACTATTTTTCAGAATGGCCTCCCGTATTTGCGCATGAGAACTGTATGCTGTGATGTCATAGACTAATATACTGGTCTTGGTAAGATTGAGCCATAACTTTCTGGGTTTGTCATCCACTGTACTGTATATGCGTTGTGTATGGTGTACTACATGTACCATGACATCTATTGTGATTTAAGACTTCTACAGGTTTAATAAAAGTGGGATACACAGTAATAAAGTAAAAAGTCTTGGAAGACATAAAACATTTAAGGCCCCTTCACACAGGCCAATGATCAGGCAAACGTGCGTTCATATGAATGTTCGTTCCCAACCATCGCCCTTTGTAAACTGTTCAACGATCAGAAGATGAACGAGCAACTAGCTCGTTCATCGGCTGATCGTATCATTTATGCAGCAATAAATAATATTGTTGTCTGTTATCTCCTTGTGTAAAACGGCCTGCCGACATGATGGAAATGCACGGGGGCGAGCGATTGTAGTACATGCGTCCACATACATAACAATTCATTGGTCCTTGTAAAAGGAGAAAACGATCGTCAATCTATATGATGAGAGCTCGTTTCCTCCTATATCGGACCGTATAAGAGGACCCTTAATCTGCTGGTAAAACATTTTCAATGCAAGAAGGAAAACAAGTTTTAAGTTAACTTTATGTTTTTTATCCTACTACTAGGGCTCAGGTTCTCTTACACGGCCCGACGTGGGCCGTGTAAACGAGTGTCGATCAACGAGATCTTAATGACCAGCCTATTTTAGACCTTAATGACAAAGCTATTTTTTACGTTTTTGCATCGTCGCATTCCAAGAGCTATAACTTTATTTTTGCATCGGCATAGCTCGTTTTTTTTGGGGGGGGGGGGGGGGCTAATGGGAAAAAACTCATACATTTCACAAACTTTTTTGCGTCTTAGATTTGCGCCATTTACTGTGTGGTATAAATAACATAACTTTATTCAGTGGGTCATTACGATTGTGGCGATACCAAATTTATATCGATTTTGTATGTTTTACTACTTTTACACAGGAAAAACAGTTTTTTCTTCAAAATTATTTGTTTTTGTGTCGCCATGTTTAAAGAGCCATCATTTTTTTTATTTTTCTGCCGATGCAGCTGTGTGAGGGCTTATACTTTGCGGGACAACTTCTAGTTTTTATTGGTACCATTTTAGAGTACATCCGACTTTTTGATCACTTTTTATAAAAATAATTTTGAAGGCAGGATGAACAGAAAACAGCAATTCTGGCATTTTTTTTACGGCGTACACCGTGCGGGTTAAATAACATAATAGCTTTATAGGTGGGGTCGTTCTGGACGCGGCGATACCAAATATGCGTAATGTTTTAATTTTGTTATTTCATATTAAAGTATATTATAAGGGGAAAAAGTGGGTTTTTATTTTTTTCTTTATTTGGGATTTTTATTTATTATTAACTTTATTAAACTTTATGATAACTTTATTTTTAGTCCCACTAGGGGGACTTCACTATGCGATCTTCTGATCGCTTTTATAATACACTGCAATACTTCTGTATTGCAGTCTATTATTGCCTGTCAGTGTAAAACTGACAGGCACCTTCTAGGTCATGCCTCAGGCATGGCCTAGCAGGCATCCACTACAGGCAGACATGGGGCCGTTGTTAGGCCCCCGGCTGCCATAGAAGCCATTGGCACCCTGCGATTGTCATTGCAGGGTGCCGGTGTGGTGAGAGAGGGAGGTCCCTCCCTCCAAAACCACTTGGATGCGGCACTCGCTATTGAGCGCCGCATCTAAGGGGTGAAACGGGTGAGATCTATGTTGAAATCGATCCCGCCCATTAGAGCAGGTGCCCGGCTGTCTTTAGACCACCCGACACGCTCTTTCGCCGGCACAGGACACCCGTGCCGGGCTTATGTCAGAGCGCCGTGAATAGGCGGCGCTCTGGCCTTAGTACCCTTGACGGCCACCGTTAGGGGTTAAACACTTGTCCCCATACATTTCTATCTTCTCAGTAGCACATCTCTCTGTTTACACAGGGAGATGTGCTGCTGGCAACAATAATATTTTTGCATATAAATGATGCAATCAGCCGTTTGCTCGTTCGTCGGCTGATCGCTGACTTATTTACACAGGGCAATTATCGAGAACGAGCGTTCTGTGAACACTCGTTGGCCCGATAATTGGCCGGTGTAAAAGGGCCTTTACTCTTGGACAAAAACTACTATTACTTTCATTCATTTGCACGAAATTTGGATTTTGTTGCATAATCGGAGAGTAATAGATAGCGGGTTATTTGAATAAACATTTAATACATTCACTATTTAATTGGATTCATCTGTAAGTGTCGGCAATGTCATTCATTGTGTTAATTTCCAATTTAATTACTTAATTATGACAAAAGGAAGAGCTCACAAGCTAATTCCCCCACAAGTAATTGATTAATTGATTTTGTATTCAGGTGGTTTGCTGGGAGCGGCTAGGTTACTTCCAAGATCATGGATTGTTGTGTTTACTAAAATCTACATAAAGATGGACACATCCAGAGGTCATGCATATTTGCTTTACACATGATCTCTAATGAGTGATATGCAAATATATATTACATGTAAATAATATACAGTATAAATAGTTCTAGTAAAATACAATAGCATAGCAGTCAATTTTTAGAAATAGGGATCTTTTGGGGGAAAAAATACATTAAAACAAAACCTTATTTGAGACGATCAGATTTTGTTCTGTAGTCATTGATTTTAAAGAGCTTCTGCCAGCACCTTTTTTCTGCCCTCGCTAAGGGCAGCATAGGATAGTGGCAGAGATTCTGTTTTCCACATTATTAGGGTATGTTCACACGGCCTATTTACGGACGTAATTCGGGCGTTTTTGCCCCGAATTACGTCCGAAAATAGCGCCTCAATAGCGCTGACAAACATCTGCCCATTGAAAGCAATGGGCAGACGTTTGTCTGTTCACACGAGGCGTAATTTACGCGCCGCTGTCAAATGACGGCGCGTAAATAGACGCCCGCGTCAAAGAAGTGACCTGTCACTTCTTTGGCCGTAATTGGAGCCGTTATTCATTGACTCCAATGAATAGCAGCGCTAATTACGGCAGTAATTGACGCGGCGTTCAAGCGCCTGCACTTGCCGTTACGGCTGAAATTACGGGGATGTTTTCAGACTGAAACATCCCCGTAATTTCAGCCGTTACGGACGCCCTCGTGTGAACATACCCTAAGTGTCATGCGTAGGTGAGGTGTACTTTTTGTAACACTTAGGCCTCGTTCACATCTGCGTTGTGATACCGTTCTGACGTTCCGTCAGAGCTTTCTGTCAGAACGGGACCCTGAACAGACACGAACATGAAACAAACAAACGTTTCCATCATCACTGATTTCAATGGTGACGGATCGGGTGCCCATGGTTTCCATTTGTCTCTGTTGTGCACCGGACCCGTCGTTTTGCCGGAAGCAATAACATAGTCGACCACGCTGCGATCAGTGAGATCAGCAAAAGCATGGTGACAAAATCTGTGTAAGATTATAGAATTTATATGACAAACTTGAGATTTGCAGTAACTTAATTACCGTATTTTTCGGACTATAAGACGCACCCAGGCTTTAGACAACAGAAAATAGGAAAAAATATATTTTACTACTTTTACAAAGAAAAAAACTATTGGTTACAAATAATTTGTTTGGTTTTACCACATTTTTAGAGCCAGGAAACTTTTATATGTTTTCACAGTTTGAGTGGTGTGTGGTGTTATTTTTTGAGGGACGAGATGTAGTTTTTATCAGCACCATTTTTTGGTACACCCGTTTTTTAAAATCACTTTTTATTTCATTCTTTTTAGCGCTATGGTGACCAAAAAACAATGATTCTGGGGTTTTTATATATTTTTTTTCAGCCGTTCACGGTGCGAGTCAAATAAGGCATTTAAGGTGTTAAACGGGCATAATCTAAGTGAACTATGATTCCACCCGTTGCAGTGAGGTGTCGGCTGTGTAACACAGCCGTCACCCGCTGTATATGGAGCGAGCTCACCCCTTGAGCTTGCTCCAGACTTTCCCTTAACTCTTATCACGTACAGTTACGTGATAATGCGTTAAGGGGTTAAACGTTTAATTTTTTTTTACACATTTTATTAGTTCCCCTAGGGAACTTGAAACAGCGATCATTAGATCGCTGGTACAATACATGGATGAGTTACAGAAATAGCGCACCTCGCTGAGCTACGCAGTTTCCGTAACTACCATAGTAGTGAATGGCAGTTCCAGAAGCAGCGTAGCATGCTACGCTGTTTCCGTAACTACCATTTAGTTCTATGGGAGTTACGGAAACAGCGTATCTCAGCGAGCACTCGGCTGTTTCCGTAACTCCCAACCACCTAACCAGGAAGTGGCCGGGAGACAGCGGAGCCGGGTAAGATAGAACGGGTTTGGGGGCCCCGTTCTAGAGATAGTCAATAGAAGGAATGCCTGCAGGCAGACAGAACCATTTTCCTGACCACCCAAAAGTTGATAGAGAGTAAATTTTATTAACAAATTTTATTAAGCTACGTGTAGCACAAAACAGACCACATATAACAGTTTAAAATTATCACTGCCAAGGACCGAAGTTATAGTGAAGGCAACCAGCTGGAGGGGCCAGCAAGGTATTAAACAGTCAGAAATAAATGCCGGCTGACAGTCAGTCAGGAGGCAGCGTGCCACACTTAAAGTAGGGCAATAGATTCGGTTAGGCAGGAATTAAAAACACTTAGAGCCCCCCCGACATGTTTCGCTAACTAGTAGCGTCCTCAGGGGTACACGGGGCTAATGTAGCCCCGTGTACCCCTGAGGACGCTACTAGTTAGCGAAACATGTCGGGGGGGCTCTAAGTGTTTTTAATTCCTGCCTAACCGAATCTATTGCCCTACTTTAAGTGTGGCACGCTGCCTCCTGACTGACTGTCAGCCGGCATTTATTTCTGACTGTTTAATACCTTGCTGGCCCCTCCAGCTGGTTGCCTTCACTATAACTTCGGTCCTTGGCAGTGATAATTTTAAACTGTTATATGTGGTCTGTTTTGTGCTACACGTAGCTTAATAAAATTTGTTAATAAAATTTACTCTCTATCAACTTTTGGGTGGTCAGGAAAATGGTTCTGTCTGCCTGCAGGCATTCCTTCTATTGACTTTATGTAATGTACCTGCTGACTACCCAGGGTCAAAATCTGTTTTTTTGTCTCCGTTCTAGAGATAGGTGCGGGTCCCAGAGGTTGGACCTGCATCTCTCTGACATTTATGACACATCCTGTTGATATGTCAAATTGTCCTTCATGGGAAGACCCCCTAAAAATGCAGCGGTCAATAACTAGTTAAACTGCCAGGAACAAAGCCATCGTTGTTCCTGGCCGTTCGAGCAGCGTGTCCGCTGTAAGATACAGCGGACACCTGCAGTGAATGGAGCGGGCTCAGCACGTGAGCCCACTCCAAACATCATCCCCTCCCCGCTCCATGATGTGCCGCACATAATGGGTCAAGAAGGGGTTAAGTAAGAAGCGGTCAGGGGGCCCGGCGCTGCCGGATCCCTTGACTGCCAACTATAAGAAGCAGGGACTTTTTAGCAAGATTTATTCTTGCTAAAAACTAGGTCTTATAGTATGAAAAATACGGTATATCCTTAGAATAGACCATCAATACAATGCATTCGGAAAATCTTCAGATCCTTTGAATTATTTCCCATTTTGTTATGTTGAGGACTTTTGCTAAAATAAAAAAGTTTTCCCCCATCATTCTACACTCAATATCCCATAATGACAAAGTGAAAACAGAATGTTAGTAATCTTTGCTACTTTATTGAAAAAGAAAAACTAAAATATTGCATTGACATAAGTATTCAGACCCTTTACTCAGTACTTAGTTGAAGCACCTTTGGCAGCGATAACAGCCTCCAGTCTTATTGGGTATGATGCCACTGGATTTGCACACATGGATTTGGGGATTTTCTGCTATTCTTCTCTGCCGACCCTCTCAAGCTCTCTCACGTTGGTTGGGAAAAGTCGGTTAACAGCCATTTTCAGGTATCTCTAGAGATGTTCGACTGGGTCCAAGTCAGGGCTCTGGCTGGGCCACTCCTGCGTTGTCTTGGCTGGCTGCTTAGGGTCATTGTCTTGTTGGAGGATGAACCTTTTGCCCAGTCTGAGGTCCAGAGAACTCTGGATCAGGATTTCATTAAGAATATCTTTGTACTTTACTCCATTCATCCTTCCCTCAACCCTGACTAGTCTCCCTGTCCCAGCCGCTGAAACCCCCCCCCCAGCATGATGCTGTCACCACCATGCTTCACTGTAGGGATGGTACTGGGCAGGTGATTAGCAGTGTGTGAGGCCAAAAAGTAAAATATTGGTTTCATCTGTCCACAGAATCTTGTTTCTCACAGTCTGAGGTGCTTTTTTTTGTAAACTCCAGACAGGCTTTCATGTGTCTTTTACCGAGTAGAGGCTTCTGTCTGGCCACTCTGCCATAAAGCCCAGATTGGTGGAGTGCTGCAGTGTTGGTTTACCTTCTGGAAATTTCTCCATTCTGCACACAGGATCTTTAGAGCTCAGCCAGAGTGACCATTGGGTTCTTGGTCATCTGTCTTACCAAGCTCCTTCTCCCCCATAGTTTGGTGGGCCGGCCAACTCTAAGAAGAGATCTAGTTGTTCCAAACTTCTTACATTTAAGAATTATGGAGGCCACTTGGGAACTTTCAGTGCAGCAGAATTTTTTTCGTACCCCGGATCTGTGCCTCTACACAATTCTGTCTCTGAGCCCTGCAGGCAGTTCTTTCCTCCTCATGGCTTGGTTTTTGCTCTGATTGGCATTGTCAGCTGTGAGACCTTCTATAGACAAGAGTGTCTATTGTAATTACCTGTCTTTAGCCCAGCGATGTCGTTTTCGGGATATTCTTGCTTGAAGTCGCTGTCAGTCCCTTTTTGTTTGTAGCTTTTTGTCTAAGGATCCGGCCACCACTATTTACCTCTAGCGGTGGCCGCGCATGCGCAATGATATCCTCTCCGTCCTTAGGAGAGGATATAATTTTTCTCATGAACGCGCATATCGGCGCATGCGCAGTAGATGCAGGGCAAGGCACCAGTCGTGAGATGTCTGCGGTCCGCTGAAGGTTTGTGAAGTGTGTAGTAGTGCAGCCACTGGACTGTGCAGAAACGGTCAGGTTTTTAAGCAACCAGGGAGCATGCACAGCAGAGAGGGTTTTTCTCTGCTGTTGCTTGGGTGTAAAGCCCGGAATAGGGCCTGGTTTGCTGGAGTGTGAAGGAGAAGGGCGGGCTTCCACTCCATACAAACAGTCCGTGTCTTGGGCTGTCTGATGAGCCTAGGTAGGCTTCACCTGAGACGGCTCTTTAATTGAGGTGTGTACTGTTCACACAGGGCTCCCAGTCTGGGGAAGACAGGCATGCTAGCCTTTGAGAGTCACCAACGTGTAAGGTAAAACTGCCTATGTTTTGAGGTACTGGGCACAAGGCTCAGGGTCTCTTAGTGAGGGACAATTAATGTTTAGTTAGAAGCTGGACGACCTAGGAATTATTTTGTATGTTTTTTTGTTGCAACACTGCTTGCTGTGGTGAAGATAATAAAGCTAGCTGCGGCTGGCATAACCTTTTATTCAATGAGTTGGAGTGAACTTTAGAAGTGTGCCAACCATCTCACCCTGGAGATGGCGATCCTGTGAGCTAAGTGGTCCCCAAGATGTCACAAGTGTTTGTGTGTATGTGTTTTTGTGTATATGTGTGTGTATGTGTTTGTATATGTGTGTGTGTATATGTTTGTGTGTGTTTTTGTGTCTATAAGTGTATGTGTCTATAGGTGTATGTGTGTATATGTGTGTGTGTGTGTATATATGTGTGTGTGTGTGTGTGTGTGTGTATGTGTGTGTGTGTGTGGTTTTTTTTGTGTGTGCGCATGTGTGTATATATATATATATGTAGGTGAGTATAAGTACTTGTATTGTTCACATTGAAAACGTTATTTTTATTTTGTTGCAGATTTTGCTGTACCGATTGGACTACATCTTTGATTCGTTGGACTACTGCGTAGATCTACGTTTTCTCAAAAATTTTAATAAAATGGTTAACGAGGGTTTTGTGGGGGATTACTTATTTCAATAAAAAAAAATTGTGTTTTTTTTAAACTTTATTAGAGCCTAGATAATGGCTGATTGACAGCGTCCATTATTAAGGCGGGGCTTAGTGTTAGCCAGTGCAGAGGCTAGCACTAACCACCCATTATTACCCCGGTACCCACCAACACCAGGGGTGCCGGGAAGAGCTTGGTACGATCCAGCACCCGACCATCTGTTGTGCTGGTCGGTCACTGGGGCGGCCGCAGAATGGTATTATGAGGTATTACCTGGCTCTTCCTGGCACCCCTGGTGGTGGTGGGTAATGGGGTAATAATGGGGGTAAGTGTTCGCATCTGCACCAGATAACACTAAGCCCTGCCTTAGTAATGGCCGTTGTCAATCAGACAGCGGCCATTACTAAAGCGGTAGTAATAAAAGTTTAAAAGAAAAGACAAAGATATAGATAAAATATTTTATTGAAGTAAAGCACCCCAAGGGGGGGGGGAGTGGCTTGCCGCAACGGGGTGAAGAGTGTTGCAGAGAAGGGTTGTGTGCTGTTGAAATTCACGGTCTGTTAGTCTCAACCAGGCTTACCATGCCTGGTTGAGACGAACATTCTCCCGATGCTGCTAGAACTACAGTATCTAGCAATGTCGGGAGCGCGCACACTGCAGAGCAGCTTGATTGACATTGAGCAGCTCACGCCCCTTTTTATAAAAGATAACAAGCACTAGCGGAGTTATCAAGTTTAAAAAAAAAAGGTAGTTGGGGAATTTATTTTTTTATTTTTTTTTTAACAGCAAATGATTTTTCTATTGAATTTCAGCTTAGAATGTCTAAAAAAAAAACCTTTGACTCAACTTGGGAATAACCCTTTAAGGCTTTCACATATGTGCCAGGTTTCCATTGCGACGGAGCTTTCTGTCGGAACGGGACCTTGACTGACGCAAACTAACGTTTTCAGTTTCCATCACCATTGATTTCAATGGTGACGGATACGGTGCTAATGGTTTCTGTTTGTCTCAGTTGTGCAAGGGTTCCGTCGTTTTGAAGGAATCAATATCGTAGTCGACTACAGTATTCATCCCGTAAAAATGACGGAACCCTTGCACAAATGAGACAAACGTAAACCATTAGCACCGGTTCCGTCACCATTGAAATCATTGGTGATGGAAACTGAAACCTGTGGTTTCCGTTTGTCAGTCAGGGCTCCATTCCGACGGAAAGCTCTGACGTTCCTTCGGAACGCAGCACTGGCGCAGATTAGAACGATGCCTAACCCCTTCCCGATGAATACTGATGTCATAGCCGGGTAGGGTAAGTATTGATGGTGCACCTTGGCCCGTTCCATGCAACGCGGTTGTCGGCTGTATGCTACAGCCAACACTTCACTGTGACAAGCAGGATCCCGATCGAGTGCAATCCCGCTCGTTTAACCGTTTAGATGCCGCGATCAATAGACCCCATCGCCCCCCCGGCAAGTGATCGCGTGGTGGCGATAGTTGGCATGGCAGCCAGGGGGCTTAATGAAGGCCCCAGGTCTGCAATCTTTGTACTAGTCAAATAAATTTTTCCATTATATTTGAAAGGTGCAGGAAAATTATGCTCATGACATGGTAGAATAATTAAAAGTTAGAAGTTGTCAGAAATGCATATCACTGCACAGTTTAGAGAAGATATAATTACTTTAAAACGTTAGAAAATAAAAATCTCAAATTTAGAATTAACTTTCTAAAATTGTCTCTTACATGGTGTTTATTCACAGTGAAATCATTTAATAAAGCCATTTACAGGATAACGGTGATGTCACACAGATCCACCTTACATAATAGAGGACATTTTTATCATTGAAAAATGCACATCTTGCAGCCCGAATGGTCTGCTTATGGTACTTTTTGTAATGAATTCTTATTTTGTGCATTGATTATCTGCAGAATATTCTATTTTGAGTCAACCACTGCAAGTAGCCTTCATGTGACCTTCTCATTAAAATATTTCCTCTGTTTGCCAATCTTGTGGGAAAACTAGGTGGTCCTGATAAAAATACTAAACATCAAAAGTGTATTTGATATTGTTAACCTGGTATCGGTTTTAAAATCTGGTTTAAAAAAATAAATTTTGTTAATTGGAATTTGTTTGTCGAAGAAATATAGAAATATAGTTATACAGAAAGTAAGGCGCAAGATGGTGACTGGTCACAGCATGACTTGAGAGGGAAGGCACTAACGATAGAGAAGAAAACAAAGGTAACATAAAAAAGAATGTATGTTAGGGCTTAATTACACGAACGTGTAATACGTCCGTGCAACGTGCGTGATTTTCACACGCTTCGCACGGACCTATGTTAGTCTATGGGGCCGTGCAGACAGCCCGTGATTTTTGTGCAGAGTGAGTCCGCTGCGTAAAACTCACGACATGTCCTATATTTGTGATTTTTTCGCGCATCACGCACACATTGAAGTCAATGGGTGCGTGAAAATCACGCGCACCACACGGAAGCACTTCCATGGGACGCGCGTGATTCGCGCAACAGAGGTAAAAAGTATGAATGAAAACAGAAAAGCACCACGTGCTTTTCTGTTTACAAACATACAGAGTGTCATAATGAAGGCGGCTGCGCGAAAATCACGCAGCCACACATCATATGGTGATGACACACAGAGCTGTTAAATGCCCTTTGCGCACGCAAAATGCCACGTTTTTTGCGCGCGCAAAACGCACACGCTCGTGTAAATTCGGCCTTAGAGTTCGATACTACTGGCCAAACTCAGTGTCTAAGCGGAGACAGAGTTTAGATAATTATTCTACTTAATTATTAACCCCTTCCCGAATGCAGTCATTTCCAGATTTTCAATCTCATTTTTTCGTCCCCACATTCCAAAAGCCATAACTTTTTTATTTTTTTGTCAATATAGTCCTATAAAGGCTTGATTTTAGCGGGACGAGTTGTGGTTTTTCATGGCACCATTTATTGTACCATATAATGTACTAGGAAATTGGAAAAATTTGTGGGGCAGAAAATGAAAAAAAATAATAAGCAATTCCTTCACTGTATTTTGGGCTTAATTTTTTACGGAATTCACCGTGCAATTAAAGCGCTATGTTAAATATATTCTGCGAGTCAATACGATTACGGCGATACCAAATTTATAGTTTTTTTTTCTATATTTTACGAGGAAAAAAACAAACTGAAAAATAAAATTTATTTTGTGTTGTCAAACTCAGAGCCATAACTATTTTTTCCGTGGATTAAGCGGAATGAGGGCATATTTTTTGCGGGATAAGCTGTAGGTTTTAATGGTACCAATTTGGGGTCCATGCGAGGTTTTGATCACTTTTTATTAAATTTTTTGTGGTAGATAAGGTGTCCAAAAAATAGAGATTCTGGCGGTTTAAACTTTCTTTTTTTTTTACAGCGTACACGGTGCGGGTTAAATAATGATATATTGTAATAGTTCAAACTTTTACGGACGCGGCGATACCAATTATGTTTAATATTTATTTTTTTTTACATTAAAAATAAACCTGAATAAATTTTTTTTTTTTTTACTAGTTCCCCTAGGGAACTTGAACCAGTGATCGTTTGATCGCTTGCTCTTTATACTGCAATGCTAATGTATTGTAGTATATCGTCTTTCTGACTGCCAGAGGCAGGGCTTAATAGGAGACCATAGCAACCATCGGCACCCAGGGACCGCATTGTGTGTGTGTGTGTGGGGGGTGACCTGTTAGAGGTGGTCAACCCCTCTAACAATTTAAATGCTGCGGTCATTGACAGCGGCATTTAATGGGTTAAATGAGTGGGATACCGCTCGTTACTGTGAAGTGTCGGCTGTAACATACAGCCAACACCCGCATTGTAAGGAGCGGGCTCAGCCCGTGAGCCTGCTTTATCCTTCCCCTACCCGACTATGATGTAGGTATACGCAAAATGTCAGGAAGGGGTTAAAGTAACTTGGACCATCTTAAGGCCTCATTTACACGAACGTGATATACGTCCGTGAGACTCGCGTGCTTTTCACGCGGGTCGAACAGACCTATACAAGTCTATGGGGGCATGCAGACAGTCCGTGAGTTTTGCTCAGCGCGAGTGCGCTGAAAAAAACTCACGACATGTTCTAAAAATCTGCGTTTTTCGCGCATCACGCACCCATTGAAGTCAATGGGTGCGTGAAAACCACGAAGGTCGCACGGAAGCACTTCCGTGCGAACTGCGTGATTCGCGCAAGAGCTGTCAAACTGAATGTAAACAGAAAAGCACCACGTGCTTTTCTGTTTACAAACATCCGAACGGAGTGTCTTAGAGATGACCGAACCAAACTTCACCGGGTTCGGCCGAACTCGTTTTGACCGAACCCGGCAGGAGACAGTCACTGTCCAGGGTGCTGAAAGAGTTAAACTGTTTCAGCACCCTAGACAGTGACTTCCGATCCCAATATACGTGAACGTGTAAAAAAAAAAAAAAGTTCTGACTTACCGATAACTCCCGGCTTCTTCCTCCAGTCTGGGATGACAATTCAGTCCAAGTGACAGCTGCAGCCAATCACAAGCCAAGCACAGGCTGCAGCGGTCACATGGACTGCCGCGTCATCCAGGGAGGTGGGGCCATGTGTCAAGAGAGGCGCGTCACCAAGGACGCGTCACCAAGGCAACGGCCGGGAAGTTCTCGGTAAGAACGAACCTCTTTTTTTTTAAACAGGTTACTCGATATGGTGATCGGAACTCACTGTCGAGGGTGCTGAAAGAGTTACTGCCCATCAGTTAACTCTTTCAGCACCCTGGACAGTGACTGACGTCGACTAGCCTCATCTCTATGATGGCGGCTGCGCGAAAATCACGCACCCGCGCATCATACACTGATGACACACGGAGCTGTCAAGTGCCTTTTGCGCACGCAAAACGCTGCGTTTTTTTGCGTGCGCAAAACGCACACGCTCGTGTAAATGAGGCCTAAACCTGAGGCCAGGGTTACATGGAGAATTTTTGTAGTGCTACTGATTAAATCTAACTATTGACTTGCTGTACAAATGAATGCATTGAGTGGCATGCAATCTTGTGGACTGCAGCTCTCACTCAAGAGTTAAAAATCAATCAGTAGCACTACAAAGAAACTAGTTTTGTAGCAATTGCCAATTTTCTCCCAGATGATCCTGGAAAGAACGAGTTTTAAATGGGGAGAGGTGAATATGCCTCTGCTTTCCTTGAGAACAAAAGGATTGGGGGCGTTGAAATTTAACATGCCCGATCGTTCTTTCCTCCGACGGATGATAGGCTCCGATCCGGCCGATTAACTCCTTAGATGCATCGATCAACGCGATCGATGCATCGAAGTGTCTTGTAGCCTGTCGGCAACCTGTCGGCAACCACGGGCGCGGGTGTCAGCTGTTTGTCACAGCTGACATCGTGCTCTAACGGCCAGGACCGGAGCTAGGCTCCGATCCGGTCGATTAACCCCTTAGATGCAGCTATCGCTGCAGCTAAGTGATTAGATCACATCCTATGGTTGCTAATGACAACCATCGGCACCCGTGGGTGTTCCGATGGTTGCTATGGCAACCGTAGCCTAACAATCACTTCCTAGTACGGAAGCCTATTATGCCCCGCCAGGAGGCGAAGCCTAATAGGCTTGCTGTCAGTGAATAGCTGACATCTCTAATACACTGCACTATGTAGGTAGTGCAGTGCATTAGAATAGCGATCAGGGCTTCATGCCTTCAAATTCCCTAGTGGGACAAAAGAAAAAGTTAAAACAAGTTAATAAAAAGTTTCATGTTAGAAAAACACTATAACAGCCGTTTTTCCTATAATAAGTCTTTCATTATAGGAAAAAACATAAAATAAAAGTACACATATTTGGTATCCCCGCGTCCGTAACAACCCAAACGATAAAAATATCACGCTATTTTACCCGTACGGTGAACACCGTAATTTTTTTTAATAAAAAACAATTCCAGAATCGCTGTGTTAGTCACTACCCCTCGCAAAACAGAATAAAAAAATGGATCTAAAAGTTGCATGTACCACAAAATTATACCATTAAAAATTGCAGCCCGTCCCGCAAAAAACAAGCCCTCCCACAGCTTTTTTTACGGAAAAATAAAAAAGTTACGGCTCTCAGAATATGGTGACACAGAAAATTAATTATTTGATACAAAAGTGATTTTATCGTGCAGACGCTGCAAAGCGCAAGAGAAACTATATACATCTGGTATCGGCGTAATCGTACCGACCCGCAGAATAACGTAAAATTGTCATTCATAGCGCACGGCGAACGCCGCAAAAAAATAAAATAATAAAAAACATCAGAATTGCAGATTTTTGGTCACCTTGCTGGTCAAAAAAAATGAAATACAAAGTGATCAAAAAAATCGCATGTACCCCAAAATGGTACCAATGAAATCTAAAGATTGTCCCGCAACAAATAAACCCTCACCCAGCTCCGGTGGAGAAAAAATAAAGAAGAAGTTCTGGCTCTCTGAATATGGCGATGAAAAATGTGCAGAGTGTACGAAAGTGGATAAGATCTGGCACCATTTATCAGTGCCACACCGGCCACAGATCTATGAAATATTATTTATTTACCCAATTATTATACCCTCTTATTATACCCTGATGTACTCCGCACAGCTTGCATATGCCCCCACATCATAAACTGAAATACCAGCAAAACCCCAAACAAAACTACCACTAAGCAAAATCTGCACTCCAAAAGCCAAATGGCACTCCCCCCATTCTGAGCCCTGTAGCGTGCCCAAGCAGCAGTTTACGTCCGCATATATGGCATCGCCATACCCGGGAGAACCCGCTTAACAGTTTGAGGTATTTGTCTTCAGTGGCACGAACTAGGCACAACATATTGTGCACTAAAATGGCATATAACTGTGGAAATTTGCAATTTTCACCATCCACTGAGCATTCATTACTAATAGAATAAAAAAACCTGTGTCGTCAAAATGCTCACTACACCCCTTAATAAAATGCCTTGAGGGGTGCAGTTTCCAAAATGGGGGTCACTACTTGGGGGTTTGTTTTACTATTTGACCCCAGAGCCCTGCCATTGTGGGCTAATGCTGCGAAAATCACCAAAATAGGCCTCACATGTGCCTTTCAATCCTAAGCCCTGTCATATATCCAGGCAAATGATAAATGCCTTGAGGGGTGTAGTTTACAAAATGGGGTCACTTCTCAGGGTTTTACACTCTACTCTGGTAGCTAAGAGCACTCGGCAAATGCGACATGGCACCCATACACCAGTCCAGCAAAATCTGTGCTCTAAAAGCCACATGGCACTCCTTCCATTTTGAGCTCTGCCATGTGCCCAAACAGCAGTTTAAGGCCACACATGGGGTATTGCCGTACTCGGGAGAAAGTGGGTAACAAATTATGTGTTGTTTTTTTCTCCTATTACCCCTTGCGGGGAAAAAAATTGGGTGAAAAACTACACATTTTTGGGGAAAAAATAAATTTTTCATTTTCACTGCCTCATTCTAATACAATCTATGAAACACCTTTGGGATCAAACTGCTCAGTACACCCCTAGATGATCATCCTGAGGGGTATAGTTTCCAAAATACAGTCACTTCTCAGGGGTTTCTACTGTACGGGTACCCCAGGGGCTCTGCAAATGCGCCCAAAAAACTATCAACCAAAATCTACATGCCAAGTAGCACTCCTGTCATTCTGAGCCCTGCGGTGTATCCAAGCAGCAGTTTATAACCACATATGGGGTATTGCCGTGCTCGGGAGAAATTGCTTTATAATTGTTGGGGCTCTTTTTCTCCTTTATTCCTTGTGAAAATGAAAACAACTCAACATTTTAGTGGAAAGAATGTAGATTTTAATTTTCACTGCATAATTCAGCAAAAAAACTGTGGGGTCAAAATGCTCACTATACCGCTAGATAAATTCCACGAGGGGTATAGTTTCCCAAATGGGGTCACTTTTGCCGGGTTTGCACTATTTTGGCCCCTCAGTGGCTTTGCAAATGTGACATGGGGCCGCAAACCATTCCAGCAAAACTTGAGCTCCAAAAGTCAAATGGCGCTCCGTACTTTCTAACTTCCGCCATGTGTCCAAACAGCAGTTTATTACCACATATGGGGAATTGCTGTGCTCAGGAGAGTTTGCTTTACAAATATTGGGGTGTTTTTTCTCCTTTATCTATTGTAAAAATGAAAAAACCTGAGCTAAAACTACATTTTATTAGAAAAAATGTAGATTTTCAATTTCACGGCAAAATTCCCATAAATTCAGCAAAAACCGTGTTTTAACTATACCCATAGAAAAATTCCTTGAGGAGTGTAGTTTCCAAAATGGGGTCACTTTTGGGGAGTTTCCACTGTTATGGTCCCTCTAGGGCTTTGCAAACATGACATGGCACCGAAAACCATTCCAGCAAAATCTGCGCTCCAAAATCCAAATGGCCCTCGTTCCCTTCTGAGTGCTGCCGTGGGTCCAAACAGCAGTTTATTACCACATATGGGGTATTGCCGTAATCGGGATACATTGCTTTACAAATGTTAGGGTGCTTTTTCTCCTTTATTCCTTGTAAAAACTAAAACATCGTATGTTTATTCAGAAAAAAAGTAGATTTTCATTTTCACAGACCCGTTCCAATAAATGTAGCAAAAAAACTGTGAGCTAAAAATTCTAACTATACCTCTTGAAAAATTCCTTGAGGGGTCTAGTTTCCAAAATGAGGTTACTTTTGGGGGGTTTCCACTGTTTTGGCACCACAAGACCTCTTCAAACCTGACATGGTGCCTAAAATATATTCTAATAAAATAGAGGCCCCAAAATCCACTAGGTGCTCCTTTGCTTCTGAGGCCGGCGTTTCAGTCCATTACCACACTAGGGCTACATGTGGGATATTTCTAAAAACTGCAGAATCTGGGCAATAAGTATTAAGTTGCGTTTCTCTCGTAAAACCTTCTGTGTTACAGAAAAAACTGTATTACAAATGAATTTCGTAAAAAACAAATAGAAATTTGTAAATGTCACCTCTACATTGCTTTATTTCCTGTGAAATGCCTAAAGGGTTAAAATTATTTCTGAATGCTGTTTTGAATACTTTGGGGGGTGCAGTTTCTTAAAATGGGGTGATTTATGGGGACTTTCTAATATGTAAGGCCCTCAAAGCCACTTCAGAACTGAACTGGTCCCTGAAAAAATAGCCTTTTGAAATTTTCTTGAAAATGGAAGAAATTGCAGCTAAAGTTCTAAGCCTTGTAACGTCCTAGAAAAATAAAAGGACGTTCAAAAAACGATGCAAACATAAAGTAGACATATAGGAAATGTTAACTAGTAAATATTTTGTGTGGTGTTACGATCTGTTTTACAAGCAGATACATTACAATTTAGAAAAATGCAGATTTTTGCAAATTTTCTCTAAATTTGTGTTTTTTTACAAATAAATATTGAATTTAACGACCAAATTTTTTCAATATCATAAAGTACAACATGTCACGAGAAAACAATCTCAGAATCGCTTGGATAGGCAAAAGCATTCTGGAGTTATTATCACAAAGTAACACGTCAGGTTTGCAAAAGTCGGCTGTGTCCACAAGGCCAAAACAGGCTTAGGCTGGGTTCACACGACCTATTTTCAGGCGTAAACGAGGCGTATTATGCCTCGTTTTACGCCTGAAAATAGGGCTACAATACGTCGGCAAACATCTGCCCATTCATTTGAATGCGTTTGCCGACGTATTGTGCAGACGACCTGTAATTTACGCGTCGTCGTTTGACAGCTGTCAAACGACGACGCGTAAATGGACTGCCTCGGCAAAGAAGTGCGGGGCACTTCTTTGCCACGTAATTTGAGCTGTTCTTCATTGAACTCAATGAAGCACAGCTCAAGATTTACGAGCGTCTCAGACGGCTCAAAAAAATGCGAGGAGGAGCATTTACGTGTGAAACGAGGCAGCTGTTAACAGTCTGTCTTTTCACACGTAAATGCCTCTCATCGTGTGAACATACCCTTAGCAGTATACATATCAGCTGCCTGGAACTATATACAAATATATAAGCCGTGTTCATTTAAAGACCCAGACATTTTTTGTTTTTACGTTTTCGTTTTTCACTCCTCGCCTTCCAAGAGCCATAACTTTTTTATTTTTCCATCAAAGTGGTGTGAGGGCTTATTTTTTGCGGTGGAAGTTGTAGTTTCTATTGGCACCATTTAAAGTGCCATAAAATGTACTGGGGAACGGAACGAAAAATTCTTTGTAGGGTGGAATTGGAAAAAAACAATTCCTCCATTGTTTTTTGCGTTTTGTTTATACGGCTATCACTGCGGTAAAAACGACAACTTGAAGAGGCTCTGTCACCACATTATAAGTGTCCTATCTCCTACATAAGGAGATCGGCGCTATAATGTAGGGGACAGCAGTGCTTTTTATTTTATAAAACTATCTGTTTTCACCACTTTATGAGCGATTTTTAGCTTTATGCTAATGAGTTTCTTAATGCCCAAGTGTGCGTGTTTTTACTTTAGATCAAGTGGGCGTTGTACAGAGGAGTGTATGACGCTGACCAATCAGCGTCATACACTTCTCTCCATTCATTTACACTGCACTAGCAATATAGTTATACGTCCTGGCTGGTAGTGATGTATATTCATTATCAGGACACTGCAGTAATGTTAGTGTTTGTGTATGTGGCTGCACATAGCGATATAACTATATCGCTAGTGCAGTGTAAATGAATGGAGAGAAGTGCATGACGCTGATTGGTCAGCGTCATACACTCCTCTGTACAACGCCCACTTGGTCTAAAGTAAAAACACGCCCACTTGGGCATTAAGAAACTCATTAGCATAAAGCTAAAAATCGCTCATAAAGTGGTTTAAAATAGATCGTTTTTCTAAATAAGAAGCATTACGGTCACCTACATTATAGCGCCGATCTCCTTATATAGGAGATAGGGCACTTATAATGTGGTGACAGAGCCTCTTTAACTTTATTCTGCGTCTCAATACGATTACAGTGATGCCAAATTTATATAGTTTTCTTTTATATTTTACTACTTTTACATAGAAAAAACTTTGTTAAAAAAAATATATATATTGTTTTGTTTCACCCCAAAGCCAAAAACATTTCTTGTGCTTTAAAATTATTTATTTTTACGCCGTTGACCGTGAAAGTTAAAAAATAATTTTAATATTTCAGACTTTTATAGAAATAGAGATTCCAATTTTGTTTATTTTTTACATTGTGCTTGGGGAAAAAGAGGAAAAGGTTTTGTTTTTGTAACTTTTAATATTTTTTCAAACTGATGAAAGGCATTGGGCTGCCATGACAACCACCGACACCCCTCAATCGCGTTATGGGGGGACCGTCGTGCTGTCGGAGGAGGCCATCCCCCTCCTAACGGTTTTAATGCCGTAGTTGCACTTAACTAAACGGCCAACACAGCACCATCTCTGTTCCTGGTCGTTAGAGCCGCATGTCAGCTGTGATACTTGCAGTGTATTTAGCGGGCTCAGCGCATGATGCCGTTCCAAACTTCACCCCCCCATCTCCATGACGTGCCGGCACATCATGGCTCAGGAAAGCGTTAAAGAGGTGTACATATCTCAAACCGCATAGAACTGTATATAAGCCACACTCCGTAAAGAGGTGCATATACAGTAGTGTTCAATAAAATAGCAGTCCAACATCATTAACCCTTTCATGACCAAGAGTCATTGATGCCCGTGTCCAGGTCAAATTTTAAATTTTTCATATGCCCTTCTTTAAACGATAATATCTTTGCAACTGCTATGAATATCACAACTATTTTTACTTTGTTTTTTTACAAGACTTATGAGGATTTCATTTTTTAGAATAGTTTATTAATTCTGTGTTTTCAATTTTTATTATGAGCAGACGAATCACAAAATGTGAAAAAAAAAAAAACTTTTTTGTATTTTTTTTTTATAGCTCTGTAACAATTAGTCGTCTTCTCTCTCCATCACCCTGGATCGCTGTGATGGGATAGGGCTATATACACACACGACAGTGAAAAATATGGCAGTCAACAACGGATCAACGGTCAGCTTTTTATCAATGTGTCTCAAAATTTGAATCCATTCCTCGGCAGTCTGACCGTTTTTAACCGCAACTTGCCATCCGTTTTTCATGGATGTTAAAAAAAAATGGATGAATTTTAATCGTTAGGGGATTTTTGTCCCAACCCCCTGAAAACACCACAGTGCCCATGTAGATAGTGACAATACCACTGTAGATAGTGCCCCAAGGTCCACATAGATAGTTGTTTTTGCAAGCCTGATTAAGACCTAGGTCGAAATGCGTAGCACCTTATTTTTAACAGTGTTTGTCAAATTATATGTTCTTTCTGAATAAATAAGAAAAAATGTATCTCCTACTATCGTGATTGTGCATACATCAGCTAATGGGGCGCCCCACACAGGAGCTTTTTTCTTTACTTTATCCTGCACTCGTTGGACGCTGGGAGGATCCTTTTCTCCAGGGAACAGACACCCAGAGTCAGCTCCGGAGGCCAGCAAACCACGCTGAAGAGAGGTCCATAACGACCCGATATGCCAAAAAGTCGAGTTGTGAGATATATATAATAAATAACGCTATAAATTTGTTATTATGGTAGCGACGATACCGAATGTGTATATTTTATGTATTGAGACTTATTTTAATGTTTTTGTAAAAAATGTGTGTATTTTTTTTTTACTTTAATGTATTGGCATATATCTATATGCCAGTACATTAGCCTGTGTACTGATAGTAGACAGGCAGTTGTTAGGACATATCTAAATATGCCCTTACAGGAAATATGGTAAGACAGCCCTGGGGTCCTTCAATGGACCCTGGGCTGTCTGCCCATATATGGTATGTCTCTCGATCGCATCACAGGGATTCCCTGTGACGCGATCCAAAGGACATCCCCCTTCTCATTTACCCCTTGAATGCTGCGGTTAGCTTTGCAAAAAAAAAAAAGCCCTCATACAACTGCATCGGTGGAAAAGTAAAAACGTTATGGCTCGTCAAATATGGAGGCACAAAAACAAATAGTTTTGAAAAAGGTGTTTTTACTGTGTAAAAGTAGTAAAATATACAAAATCTATATAAATTTTGTATAGTTGCAATCATACAACCCGCTGAATAAAGTTAGTGTTATTTATACCACGCGGTAAACTACGTAAAGTTAGGACGCAAAAAAAGTGGCAAAATTGCTGGTTTTTTTCTATTCCCGCCTCAAAATAAGTTATTAAAAGTTAATCAATAAATATGTACCCCAAAATGGTGCTAATAAAAAAATACAACTTGTCCCGCAAAAAACAAGAGCTTATACAGCTATGTCGACGTAAAAATAAAAAAAAGTTATAGCTCTTGGAATGAGACGATGGAAAAACTTAAAAAATAGCTGTCAATGCCTAAAATAGGCTGGTCACTAAAGGGTTAAATCTCTGGCAAACAACAACACTCCAGGCCCAGATTGGTATTCAGTTGAATTTTTCAAAATATTGGGAGAGGATGTTGAAACAAATGGGAAACAATGCTTATTGGACGTATATAACAATATTTATTTTAGAAATAGAGAATTAAATCTGCCAATTTGGCATACATAAAGGTTATACATCTTCATATAAACCAATATCTCTAATTAATTGTGATATTAAGATCTTGACAAAAATACTGTCTACTCGCCTGGCAAAGCATATGCCAGAGATGATTCAAGGTTATTAGCCAGGTTTCATCAGGAACGCTACGGAGTAAGAAATGTCCAAAAGTTAGTAGCGGTTCTGGATTGGGCCACAGGCTGACAAAAAAGCTGCCATTATATCTTGGAACGCTAAGAAAGCGTTTGACAATATGACCTGGCCCTGGCTCAATCTAGCACTACAAGAATTTAAAGTCGAGGGTGTATTATAGAAATTCATTCAGCTCGTGTATAAAGCTCCCTGTGACCAGATCTGCACCCCTAGTCAAGCATCAGATAAGTTTGAGTTTTTTTTTAAAAAGGTACAGGACAAGGATGCCCGCTCTCACCATTCTTGTTCAATCTTTTAATTGAGCCTTTAGCCAGATATCTTTTAAAGCTTCAAAATTATAATTGAATAAAAATTGGAGACAAACGCAAAGTAACTATGTTTGTAGACTATTTATTGTTATTTGTGGGCAATTTAGGGAAAGATATTTATGGGATTATGAGAGTTCTGACAAAAATAAATATGAATAAATCAGAGGTTCTGTTGCTCGACCCAGGTTGGAATAGGGACATTGGTCTCAGAGTCCCTAGATCCAAAATTTCCTATGTGGGAATAATTATTGAAGGAAACCCATTTAAGATATATCATGATAATTTCTCTAAGTTTATTGAGAAGATAAAAAAAGAATTTAAAGAGGCTCTGTCACCAGATTATCAAACCCCTATCTCCTATTGCATGTGATCGGCGCTGCAATGTAGATAACAGTAACGTTGTTTTTTTTTAAAACAATCATTTTTGGCTAAGTTATGAGCAATTTTATATTTATGCAAATGAGCCGTTCTAATGGACAACTGGGAGTGTTTTCTCTTATTTCCAACTGGGCGTGTATTGTGTTTTTAGCAACTGGGCGTGTTTATTTCTTTCACTGCACAATCACACTGTGCTGTGGATCATGCTGGGCTGGAACAATGAGAAGTGCAGGACGCTGATTAGTCACTGATTGGTCAGCGTCATACACTCCTCTGTACAACGCCCAGTTGGTCAAAAGTAAAAACATGCCCAGTTGTCCATTGAGAAACTAGCTCATAACTTGCTCAAAAATGATCGTTTTTCAAAATAAAAACCACTGCTGTTATCTACATTACAGCGCCGATCAGATTATGTAGGAGATAGGGCATTTATAATCTGGTGACAGAGCCTATTTAAACAATGGATGGATCTTTCACTCTCTCTGGCTGGGAGGATTAATATTATTAAACGAAAAGATATTAGATCAACTCAAACATTTTCTAGGTTTATCTGGGCTAGGAAAAAGCCCAAAATGTCAATAAAAAGTGTTACAAAATGTGTTTTTGCTCAACTCTTCCCTGCTGGCAACATCATTTTTGACCCTGGTTGGATTAAGTGTTCACTTCAAAGTCAGCTCTGCTACATTACCTGTTTTGCCTCAGCTATACTATGTATTACATAACCACACCCTGCGCAGCTAAAATGTCATTAACCCCTCCTGTGCTTTGCAACTTCTTGCTGTTCTATTGGATGTTGCTTATAAGCGCTGACATTTAAACCCTGTGTCTAATCGGCCTTGGCTTGAGGATCGCGTATTGTTCCTGAATGTGACCTGTTCAGTCTGGAGGATCCGTCCTCTTGCCTTTATGTTCCTAGTACCTGTGCTTGATCTCCTGCTCTGCTGCGATCGTGCTCTTGTCCTGCTACTTGTGACCTAGGGCTGGGCAGGTAATCGGAAAAAAATAAAAAATAAATAAGAAATGTCAACGTGGGTAATCTTGCGCATTTCGTTATTTTTCCCCGGTTTCAACTGTATCTGCATTTTCAAGACACCGAAATAGCTGAATCCAATGGTAGAGAAGGGGTTGTTAGATCCCTGCTGTACCATTTACTATTTAACACTGGCAGCTCGCGGCTTGGCGCAGACAGGCGCGATGAAGTCACAACCCTCCTTCCTGTCTGTAGGGAGACGCTCACAGCTCGGCGCAGACAGGCGCTATGATGTCACTGCCTCACACCTGTCTGTACCGAGCTGTGAGCGACTTGGTGCAGACCGGCGCGATAACGTCACTGCCTTGCGCCTGTCTGTACTGAGCTGTGAGCGGCTTGGTACAGATAGGCACGATGACATCGCTGCCTCGCACCTGTCTGACAGGCAGGAGGCAGTGATGTTGTCACGCTTGTCTGCACTGAGCTACACAGACCAGAGAAGCTAATGGAACTCCTCCATTCATCGTTGCAACGGGATTACTTCAGTATGTATTTTATTGGGGCCGTGTGGGGGCAGCTGTGGGGCAATATGCTGTGTGGGGCAGCTATGGCCCATAATACTGCGTGGGGGCAGCTATGAAGGGCATTATACTGTGTGGAGGACAGTTGTATGGGCATTATACTGTGTGTGGCAACTATGGGGGCATTTTAATGTGTGTGGCAGCTATGGCGGCATTATACTGTGTGCGGGGCAGCTACGGGGGCATTATACTGTGGGGGGGCATCATACTGTGTGGGGGGCTACTATAGGGTATTTTACTCTGTCGGGGCAGTGTCAGGGGGTATAATAAATACAGTAGTAAACAGCAGGCTCAGGAGATATATATTCAATGGCGTAGCATGCAAATAAGGGGCGTGACATTAAAAATGGGGTGTGGCCTTCATAATTATTAAATAATTGTAATTGAGGTTACAATTAATTGTGATTTATCTTAAGGTGATAATCGCCCAGCCCTAAGGTGACTCGTAACAGTCTATGCCAAGGCCTCAATCCTGTGATGTGACACAACCTGTTCCTGGAAGGGGCTTCTGATATCTCCTCGTCCCGGCTGGCAACTCCTGCTTCCTGGCATCTCCTGGTTCTAAGTCTAGTGCCTATGCCTGGCTGCTGCTCTGGTTGTCTTCTGGTTCCGTCCAAAGCCTGCTCATTGTACCAACTGAGGTAAGCTTCACCTCTGCCACTCCGTTGTTTGCCACGTCTTCTTTTTGTTTATGGACCATTAGGTTACCCCATTACCTGTTTCTGCGTCCTTGAACTGTTGTCATTACTGCTTTCGGCTGCTAACTGGTTGCAGTCCAAGGATACACTACCCAAGTTAATAAATTACATTGCTTTATGGTGTAGTCTGCTTATCTGTTCCTGTATCCTGTCCGCTCCAAAGAGGATGTACAATTTTTATTAACAAGCAGGGATGTCCCTGCCAAATAGAAGACTTGAGAACCTGGCTTGTTTATGTAGTTATATACGATTGTATTCACAGGGGGACTAAATACACTAATATTGATCTAGAACAACACTTGGTTGAAGGGTTAAAGTTACAGGTGACACCTCCTGCTAAACCTAGCGATGGCAAGGGTATGACCCCATTCTAATTTAGATATACACTGACTATTTGGACGGTTATTAGGAAAAATATGGCACTACTAATGTACATAGAAAAAACTAAAATCAAATTTTTGGAAAGGAGTGATATTGTTAAATATAGAATTGATGTGGAGATTGACCCCTGCCTATTTCTTCTTCATGTTAATAACAAGGATCAATACTCCCATAGGGATATGAGAATCATGATGTTGATTTTTATTGCAGCTAAAAAGACTCAAATTGGTTAAATATCAGCCCTCCAATTCCTCTATTATAAGATTTCTGGTTCAGGCGGAAATTAAGTCTGGAGGTAATTTGATGAAATGTAGTGGAAAACAGAGAGTGGAGACGTTTGATGACCCTGATATTTACTGACCAGGAAATTTCTAACGTCCACAATAAGATGATTATTTAAAAGGACTTATTTAAATATTAATTTTTTGTGCGCGCACCCAGGAGGGTAGGGTGGTTGTGAAGGAGGTGTTGAGGATTGATATTTAATGGTATAATTGCATAACTATGTTATTTGTACAATTCCAAAAGGCGTTGGTCAGACATCAGTTGTAATAAAAAAAAACATAAATTACAAGGAAAACAACGTTTTTGCTATTCCATCAAGATCAACTGCAAGTGCTATCTCCAAGCTCCAAACTGCTGTTGGAGCACCACTGATACTACAGCTGCCAATCCGGAAAAGAAGACCAAGGGAGATCATCCCAGAAATGGTAATTGATAAAACAGAGCCTCCTGTAATTGATCACTCTAATGATAAAGTTTTAAGATTCTGAGCCAGAGCTCGACCTCAAAGACATGGTGTAGAAAGTGAGAGTTTGCCTGACACATTGCCTGTCAAACATGAAAGAAAGCCAACTCTTTTCTTTCAACCTTTGGTCGGGTTGCCTACATTTAAGTTTCAGCCCATAACCCCTAACCAGGACGATGCATTATTGATCCCTACTTTTACTCAAAACCCGCTGGATAGTAAAATAAACAAACAAACAAACAAACATTGTGGTTACACAAGAGCATAGAACAGAAGGCAATAAAAGGGATCTTGTCCCCCTGACCATGGATGTAAAGCTGTAACTTGACATTACGGATTCAGCCCAAGATAATGTTATAAACCATGCAATGTAATGCATATAGTTTAATGCATATAGTTTAAGCAGTTTGAGGGTTTGGTTATTAACTGAAAATTTAAGAGGGAATAGAAGGAAACAACATGAACAGATCTTGGTGGCTTTTGTGATGGGATATAATTTCAGATTAACCCCTTCCTAACATTTGTCGTATGGATACATCATGGAAAGCCAGTGCTTCCCACATTTTGCCGTATCCATACGACAAATGGTGGACACCGGCTCAGAAGCCGAGTCGGTGCAACCATCCCCGCCCCGGGTGCATATTATAGCTGACACTCTAGGGTAATGGCGAGGACTCAAGTTTGCTTGGATTCAGGCCATTAACCTCTTAAATGCAGCGGTCAAAAGCGATCACTGCAGGTCATCGATACCCAAGCAATGACATAGCCGATGTGCCGGTGGCTGCAAAGGTAGCCGGAGGCGTAACACTGGCCTCCCGGTATGCCTAGTACAAAAGACTTTCAGGCCCCGACCGGAGGCGGGGCCTAAAAGGCTTCCGTAGCTGCTAGCAAGATGGTGCCGGCTCAGGAGCTGAGCCGGCGTCATCAGCGGTAGATGTCAGCTGTATGTTACAGCTGACATCCACCTGTAATGGCAGGAGCTGGAGCAAGCTCCGATTCCTGCCATTAACCCCTTAGATGCAGCGATCGCTGCATCTTTGTGGTTGGTAGCAGATCGGCAGCCCTGCCATGCTATAGCAAGGCTGCCGACTGCTGCTATGGCAACAGGAGGCCTAACAATGGCCTCCTGCTCTGCCATTACAGTAGCCTATTAGGCCCCGCCCAGAGGTGAAGCCTAATCGGCTTGCTGTCAGTGAATGACTGACCGATCTAATACACCGCATTCCAAATTATTATGCAAATGTTATTTTTTGCTGATTTTCCTAAATAGTCGATGCAAATGACAGTCAGTATAATCTTCAAGCCATCAACCGTTGGAGTATAATGCAAATTTTATTGAACAAATCTCCTAATGATAACAGATTTTTTTTTAGAAGTAAAAAACTCAAAATGCACTGTTTCACATTATTATGCACAACAGAGATCAAAACATTTTAAAGGTTGTAAAGAGAACTAAAATGGTAATTTGTTGTATTTGCAGCACCAGGAGGTCATATTTACAGAAATCAAAAGCTCTTTCAATCAAAAAAAAAACTTAGCAGGCCAAGTTACATGTTAACATAGGACCCCTTCTTTGATATCACCTTCACAATTCTTGCATCGATTGAATTTGTGAGTATTTGGACAGTTTCTGCTTGAATATCTTTGCAGGATGTCAGAATAGCCTCCCAGAGCTTCTATTTTGATGTGAACTGCCTCCCACCCTCATAGATATTTTGCTTGAGGATGCTCCAAAGGTTCTCAATAGGGTTGAGGTCAGGGGAACATGGGGGCCACACCATGAGTTTATCTTCTTTTATGCCCATAGCAGCCAATGACACAGAGGTATTCTTTGCAGCATGAGATGGTGCATTGTCATGCATGAAGATAATTTTGCTACGGAAGGTACGGTTCCTCTTTTTGTACCACGGAAGAAAGTGCTCAGTCATAAACTCGACGTACTTTGCAGAGGTCATTTTCACACCGTCAGGGACCCTAAAGGGGCCTACCAGCTCTCTCCCCATGATTCCAGCCCAAAACATGACTCTGCCACCTCCTTGCTGACGTCGCAGCCTTGTTGGGACATGGTGGCCATTCACCAACCATCCACTACTCCATCCATCTGGACCATCCAGGGTTGCACGGCACTCATCAGTAAACAACACGGTTAGAAAATTAGTCTTCATGTATTTCTGAGCCCACTGCAACCGTTTCTGCTTGTGAGCATTGTTTAGGGGAGGCCGAGTAATAGCTTTATGCACACTTGCAAACCTCTGGAGGATCCTACACCTTGAGGTTCGCGGGACTCCAGAGGCACCAGCGGCTTCCAATACCTGTTTGCTGCTTTGCAATGGCATTTTAGCAGCTGCTCTCCTAATCCTATTAATTTGTCTGGCAGAAACCTTCCTCATTATGCCTTTATCTGAACTAACCCGTCTGTGCTCTGAATCAGCCACAAATCCTTTTACAGTACGATAATCACGCTTAAGTTTTCTTGAAATATCCAATGTTTTCATACCTTGTCCAAGGTATTGCACTATTTCATGCTTTTCGGCATCAGAGAGATCCTTTTTCTTTCCCATATTGCTTGAAACCTGTGGCCTGCTTAATAATGTGGAAAGTCCTTCTTAAGTAGTTTTCCTTTGATTGGGCACACCTGGCAAACTATTTATCACAGGTGTCTGAGATTGATTACAATGATCCAAAGAGCCCTAAGACACAATACCATCCATGAGTTTAATTGAAATACTAATAATGAAATCTTTATGACACTTAAATCCAATGTGCATAACAATTTGGAAAACGGTGTACACATACGTAGTGCAATGTATTAGAAAAATAATCTGACAGTTGGACCTTCAAGTCCCCTAGTGGGACTAAAGAAAAGTGAAAAAACAAGTTGTAAAAAATATAATAAAAGTTTTGAGTAATAAAATAAAAACACATCTTTTTCCCTCATCAAGTCCTTTGTTATTGGAAAAAAAATAAGTAAACCATACATATTTGGTATCGCCGTGTCCGTAATGGCCTGAACTATTAAAATATTATGTTATTTATACGGCGTAAAAAAAAACCGTAAAAAACAATTCCAGAATTTCATTTTTATGGTCACTTTGCCCTACAAAAATTTGAATAAAAAGTGATCAAAAAGTCGCATGTATCCAAAAATGGTACCTATAAAAACTATAGCTCATCTCGCAAAAAGCAAGCCCTCATACAGCCCGTATTCTACAAGGACAACACTTCCCAGCATTAATTCCCCAAACTGCAAAGGTGCGGAGTGTGGACCAAAAGGGGGATAAGAAACGATATCGTTTATCAGTGCGACACTGGCCTGTGCAGAAAGGATTGCTTCACAGCGTAACACACATCTACGGATTATTTTACCCCATTTTTAAACCACCTGACTATGTCCCTGATGTACTCCGCACGGCTTACATTTGCTCCCACATTATAAACTGAAATACCAGTAAAACTCCAAACAAAACTACTACCAAGCATAATCCACGCTCCAGAAGCCAAATGGCGCTCCCTCCCTTCAGAGCCCTACACTGTGACCAAACAGCAGTTTACTTCCACATGTATGGCATCGCCATACCCGGGAGAATCCTTTTAACAATTTTTGGGGTGTGTGTCTCCAGTGGCACAAGCTGGGCACGACATATTTGCCACTGAAATGGCATATCTAGGAAAAAAAAATTACATTTTTACTTTGCACCATCCGCAGCACAATCATTTATGGAAAAGACCAGTGGGGTGAAAATGCTCACTACACCCCTTAATAAATGCCTTGAGGGGTGTACTTCCAAAATGGGGTCACTTATCAGGGGTTTCTTTTATTATTTCACATCAGAGTCAATGCAATTGTGAACCAATACTTTGTAAATCGCCAAATTAGGCATCAACTTCGCATGGTACTCTTTCACTCATGAGCCTGGTCGAATGTCCAGGCAAAAGATTAGGGCCACATGTAGGGTGTTTCTGAAACCGGGAAACACAGCATAATAATTAGAGAGCTGTCTTGCTATGGTGGCACAAGCTGGGCACCACATATTGGCATATCTATGCAAAAACTCCCGTTTTCACTCTTGCAGAAATTAGTGTGCACTCTATGGTGCAAACACCTGTGGGGTTAACATGCTCACTACACCCCTAGGTGAATACCTTGAGGTGTGTCGTTTCTAAAATGGGGTCACTTCTGGGGGTTTTCCACTGTACTGGTATCTTAGGGGCTTTACAAAAGCGACATGGTGCCAAGAAATCAATCCAGCAAAATCTGTACTCCAAAAGCCAAATGGCGCTTCTTCTCATCTGATCCTTGCCGTGTGCCCAAAAAGCAGTTTATAATCACATATGGGGTATTGCTGTACTCGGGAAAATTGCTTTACAAATGCTGGGATTCTTTTTTTCCTTTATTTGCTGAGAAAATGAAAAAAAAAAAAATGGAGCTAAAGCTACGCGTTATTGAATAAAATCTATGAAACACCTATGGGGTCAAAACGCTCACTATACCCCTAGATAATTTCCTCAAGAGGTGTAGTTTCCAAAATTGGGTCACTTGAGGGGGTTCCACTGTTTTGTCCCCTTAGGGGCTTTGCAAATGCAACATGGCCTCCGCAAACCATTCCTGCTAAATTTGAGCTCCAAAAGTCAAATGGTGCTCCTTCCCTTCTAAGCCCTGCCATGTGTCCAAACAGCCGTTTATGCCCACATGTGGGGTACTGTTGTACTCTGGAGAAATTGCTTTACAAATGTTGTGGTTCTTTTTCTCCTTTAGTCCTTGTGGAAATGAAAAAAAAATTAGCTAAACCTACGTTTTATTGGAAAAAATAAAGATTTTAATTTTCACGGCCTATTTCCAATAATCTTTGCAAAAAACCTGTGGGGTAAAAATGCTCACTATATCCCTAGATAATTTCCTCAAAGGGTATAGTTTCCAAAATGGGGTTCCAGTAGTTACTACTTTTCAAATATTGTCAATTCAAAAAATATTGTATCAGGCAAGTAAGCGGATAGCTATGAGATGGTTGAGCAATATTAATTTAGAATCACTGAAAAAAGCCAAACTTACTCAAAACAGCAGATGCACGCACCAATTCACAGGACGACGCAGACAGGCTACAATGCTACATAGAGGGAGATTGCACAGGTGCAAAAATATTGATAAGCAGACACTCTCACGCCTGCTTTTCAGGAGGGGGGGGGGTCGCTGCTTCATATCATTGCACACAGATATAGCTTCTATAAGGGGGGGGGGCTATATTTATCCTATTTTAGAGCAATGTTAACAGCTGACCCTTACTATTGACCATAGTTAGTATCTTTACTTAGTGATAGCGGATCTATACTATTGACCACAGTTAGCACTTTTACTCAGTGCTTATGATTTGCATTGGGTAATTCTTATCTTTTGTATGGCATAGGAACTTTAATACTATTACCGGTCGGCACACATTGTAGTTTTAAATTCTATGTTGTTTGTCCCTACTTGATTTAAATAAAGGTATTTTTTAAAATTATTCTACTAGGTAGCAAGAAGTTGGGAAAAAAGCGGGTTTCTATTGCCTCTGGCAATTATTCTATATATTCAACAAAATTTTACCCGCCAACTACTAGGGTCTTTGTTAAACATGTACTCACAGAGCCTCGTGTGACAAACTCCTCCAACAGTTCCTTTAGGTAAGACAAAGCCCAACAGCCCAGTACAAAAGCAGTCTTTCACAGCAGAGCAAATTCGCGTAGTAGCCTGTGCACCACGCAGCTGTAAGATGGCGCCCGACTCCTCCATCACACCCACTGAGAAAAGGCGAACAGTACAGCAGGTAAGTAAAAACCGCAGTCACCTCACGTCCCAGTCTCAGATAACTGGTCTATAGCAGGCAATCTAAAGGAATCAGATTTCTGGCAGCTTTAAAAAGGTTATTCAGGATGTGTGGCGGGAGCTCCTGCAACAAACCTCCGTCTACATGCTAGGCTAGGCCACGCCCCGATGCTGGATTCTTTAGTATAGAGAGGCCCCGCTAAGCTGTGCTCTGATATTTTTGGTACACATTGAAAAAATATTTAAAAAAAAAACCCAGCATATGCATAATGAAATCTGATTGCATCCATGTAATAAACAGTAAAAGAGGGGTTTTCCCCCCATGATATATGATTCTGCCAAAAAAGAGAGATTAAATGCTTTCTACTATATTAACCCGTTAGTGACCGCCAATACGCCTTTTAACGGCGGCCACTAACGGGCTTTATTCTGATGCATATGCCTTTTTACGGCACTGCATCAGGATAAAGTAAACAGAGCAGGGAGCTGTCAAATCTCCCTGCTCTCAGCTGCTAGAGGCAGCTGAGGGCTGGGGGCGTCCCTGCTCTGCCGGGTGAGATCGATATAAGTATCGATCTCACCCGTTTAACTCCTCAGATGTGGTGCTCAATAGCGTGCACCGCATCTGAGTGGTTTTGGAGAGAGGGAGGGAGCTCCCTCTCTATCCCACCGACACCCGGCGATACGATCGCAGAGTGTCTGTGTCTCCAATGGCAGCCGGGGGCCTAATAAAGGCCCCCAAGTCTGCCTGGAGCGAATGCCTGCTAGATCATGCCGGAGGCATGACCTAGCAGATGCCTGTCCGTTTTAAACGGACAGGCAGTAATACACTGCAATACAAAAGTATTGCAGTGTATTATAATAGCGATCGGAGAATCGCATATTAAAGTCCACTAGTGGGACTAGTAAAAAAGTTTAAAAAAAGTTTAATAAAGTTAATTAAAAATGTTTTTTTTTAAAAAATGAAAAACCCACCTTTTCCCCTTACAAAATGCTTTACTATTATAAAACCGAAATAAAGTAAAAAAAGTTACACATATTTGGTATCGCCGCGTCCGTAACGACCCCGACTATAAATCTATACCATTATTTAACCCGCACGGTGAACGCCGTAAAAACTTTAATTAAAAACTATGAAAAAATTGCTGTTTTCTGTGAATCCTGACTTTAAAAAAATGTGATAAAAAGTGATTAAAAAGTCGCATCTACTCCAAAATGGTACCAATAAGAACTACAAGTCTTCCCGCAAAAAAAGCTCTCATAAAACTGCATCGGCGGAACAATAAAAAAGTTATGGCTCTTCAAATATGGAGACACAAAAACAAATAATTTTGAAAAAAAAGCGTTTTTACTGTGTAAAAGTAGTAAAACATACAAAAACTATACAAATTTGGTATCGTTGCAATCGTAACAACCCGCTGAATAAAGATATTGTGTTATTTATATCACACGGTAAACGGCGTAGATTTAAGACTCGAAAAAGTGTGGCGAAATTTATGTTTTTTTTTCTATTCCCCCCCAAAAAAAAGTTAATCAATAAATAATATGTACCTCAAAATGGTGCTATTAAAAAATACAACTTGTCCCGCAAAAAACAAGACATTATACAGCTATGTCGACACAAAAATAAAAAAGTTATAGCTCTTGGAATGCGACGATGGAAAAACGTAAAAAATGGCTTGGTCATTAAGGGGTTAATATGGTACAAATGATAAACGGGAGATCTTAAAATCCACTTTGTATAATTATAGTGTAAAATGTATTCCTATAGGAAACCGGTTTAAACGACTAAAATTAAACGCCACATGGCTTACACCTTCTGTAAAAAGGGCAATACATAAGAAAAAAGGGCATTTGAAAAATACTAATCCGAGGGTACATTTGTAGCCTTTGCAAATTACAAAGAGCTTAACAAAATCTTCAAAAAAGTAGTAAAATCAGCAAAAATACAAAATGAAAGGCAGGTGGCCAAGGATAGCAAAAGAAATCACAAAAAATTATTCAAGTATATAAATGCAAAAAAGCCAAGGTCTGAACATGTAGGACACCTAAATAGTGGTAATGGAGAGTTGGTCACAGGGGATCAAGAGAAGGCAGAGTTACTAAATGGGTTCTTTAGCTCTGTATACACAACAGAAGAGCAACTGATGTAGCCGCTGCCAGTGCTGTTAATATCACTTAATATAGTTAATTGGCTGAATGTAGATATGGTTAAAGCTAAGTTAAATAAGATCCATGTGAACAAGGCTCCGGGACCAAATGGGTTACAGAACTTAGTTGAGTTATTTCTGTCCCCCTCTTCATAATATTGACTGGTATCGTGCCAAGGGACTGGCACAGGGCAAATGTGGTGCCTATTTTCAAAAAGGGCTCTAGGTCAACCCTGGGTAATTATAGACCAGTAAGCTTAACATCGATTGGGGGGAAAATGTTTGAGGGGCTATTGAGGGACTATATACAGGAGTATGTGAGAAAAAATATTATCATAAGTGACAGGTAGCATGGTTTTACGGAGGATAGAAGTTGACAAACTAACCTGATTTGTTTTTATGACAAGGTGCGTGGAAGCCTAGACAGAGGGGCTGCGGTGGATCAGTGGCGTCGCTAGCATCGGATCTCCGGGGCCCAAGCCCCGGATGACTGCCGCTACGGGGGTCACAGCGGTCGCAACCAGGCCACAGCCCCCGCACCTCGTCTATAGAAATTTATTCTAGTAACTGGGGCCTATATCATAAAATACACAGGCCCCTGTTACTATAGTAAAACCACTAAACTTACCCTCCTTCCCGAGTGCAGGGGGAAGTCCTGACATCTTCTCGCATCACGACGCTGGATGGTGTCGGAACACTTGCTGCACCGAAGAGCTGGGTAAGTGTAACATAATTACTGCCTGCTGGGGTCTTGTATCTAAGCCTGTCTTGTGGTAGGCTTAGATACAGGGTCCAACAGACAGCATCACTCATGGGCTTTGATACAGGGCCCATGTCCGATACTGTCTGTTGGACCATGTATCTAAGTTTACCACAAGGCAGGCTTAGATACAGAACCCCAGCAGACAGTAATCTTATACTATATAAGAGTACGGTCTGCTGGGGCCCTGTATCTAAGCCAAACATGTGGTGGGCTTAGATACAGGGTTCAACAGACAGTATCACACATGGGCCCTGTATCTAAGCCAACCACATAGTAGGTTTACATACATAGCCATGTATGATACTGTCTGATGGGCCCTGTATTTAAGCCTACCACATGGTAGGCTTAGATACAGGGCCCCAGCAGACCGTAATCTTATACAGTAGAAGATTAGTGTCTACTGGGGTCCTGTATCGAAGCCTGTCTTGTGGTAAGCCTAGATACATGGTCTAACAAACAGTATCACACATAGGCCTTGTGTCTAAGCCTAGCACCTGTGTTACTAATGGGCTTTTTGTGTGTTTGTTTTTTTACAGGTTCGGTTGTTGGACTACGCCAGATTCGAGGACTACTTCGATGACGGCTTTTTTATTCTCAATAAAATGGTTAATGAGGGATGTGTAAGTTTTTATTTCAATAAAATATTTTTTCTATTTCCTTGTATTTTTTACTATAATTACAACCGCCTAAGTAATAGTCGCTGGCTGATTGACAACGTTCATTACCAAGGCGAGGCTTAGTGATCGCCGGTGAATAGGCTAACACTAACCCCCATTATTACCCACGCCACCAGGGGTACCGGAAAGAGCCGGGTACAATCCAGTACCTGACCATCTGTAGAGTAGGTTGGGTACTGGGGCGGCCACAGGCTGGTATTATTAGGCTGGGAAAGGCCAAAAACAGTGGCCCTTCCCACCCTGGTAATTCTAGACTGCTGCTGTGTTGTATCTGGCTGGTTATGAAAAATGGGGATGACCCGTCATTTTTTTTTTCTTTAAATGGAATAAACGTTGTGCGCCCCCCCCTATTTTTCATAATTCGCCAGATACAACCTAGCAGAAGCAGGCTAGCATTACAAGGGTGGGAAGGGCCACTGTTTTTGCCCTTTCCCAGCCTAATGATACCAGCCTGCTCTTAACACCTACTCTACAGATGGTCAGGTACTGGATCGTACCCAGCTCTTCCCGGTACCCCTGGTGGCGTGGGTACCAGGGTAATAATGGGGGTTAGTGTTAGCCTTTTCACGGCGGACACGAAGCCTCACCTTAGTAATGAACGTTGTCAATCAGCCAGCGGCTATTGCTAAGGCGGTAGTAATTACGTTTAAAAAAAATACAAGGAAATAGAAAAAATATTTTATTGAAATAAAAACCCACACATCCCTCATTAACCATTTTATTGAGAATAAAAAAGCCATAATCTAAGTAGTCCTCGAATCCGACATAGTCCAACAACCGAACTTGTAAAAAAACACAAATACACCCAAAAAATTTGTAACACATTCAAATGCAAAGCAATTCTTATACTTAGCTTTCCTGTGTCCAGCACTGGAGCCTTAATGTCAGTGAGATGGGCCCTATAACTAAGCCTATTATGTGTGATACGGTCTGCTGAGTCAATGTATCTAATCCTATTCATAGCTATAGGGTCGTAGTGCTATAGATATGCGGCCTCATATATATATATATATATATATATATAAAAATAAATATATATATATATATATATAAACATACATACATATACACACACACATTTTTTTTGGGGGGGGGGGGGGGTTGAACATATGTCAGTACAAGGATACTTACACTTACTGCTGTGGCCCTTTATCGAAGTCTGTCATGTGTGATACTGTCTGCTGAGACAAGGTGGGTATGTGGGATGTATGGCAGGGGTACTGTGTGTGGAAACATACAGGGGGTTTTGACACTATATACAGGGGGATTTGTGTGTGGAACGCTTTACAGGTGTCTTTCATTAGATCCCCGAGACATAACTGTGCTTGGGGCCCCAGAAATACCAAATTTGCCTCTGAGGTTTAGTACAAGGATTCTTACCGCTGGGGTCCTGTATATAAGGCTACATTCACACGAGCGTGACAGATTTACGTGCATAAAAAAAACGCATGTAAATCTGTCCGTGTGCGTTGCATTTTTGCATCAGTGTGCTTTGCGTGTGGCATGTGTTTTTCATGCACTTGCAAGCACTTTTTTTTTTCCAGCAAATTAATGCATGAAACACAGACAGCAAATGGATGTCGTCCGTGTGCTATCCGTGGTTTTCACGTACCAATTGACTTCAATTGTCGGCTAGGTACGTAAAATACACCAATTTAGGACATGCACAGAGTTTCACGCAACGGACACATGCCGTGTGAAAATTCACACGTGTGAATAGCCCCATTGAAATCAATTGGTCGGTGTGCTGTGCGTTGCTTCAATGCACACCACACGGATGAAAATCACGCTCGTCTGAATGAGCCCTAAGCCGATCATGTGTGATACGGTCTGCAGAGTCCATGTATCCAATTCTATTCAGCGGTGTAGCCTTAGTCTTATAGATACGCTATCTCCAATACGCATGTAAAAATGTATTCTTTTTTTCGGGGGTGGGGGGGTATGTCTCGGGGCTTGTGCCTAGCAACGCTCCTGGTGTGGATATAGTGTTTTTGGACTTTGCAAAGGCATTTGACACTGTCCCTCGTAGACGTCTAATGGGTAAATTAAGGACTATAGGTTTAGAAAGTATAGTTTGTAATTGAATTGAAAATGGGCTCAAGGACTTTATCCAGAGAGTTGTGGTAAATGATTCCTATTCTGAATGGTCCCCGGTTATAAGTGGTGTACCCCAGTGTTCAGTGCTGGGACAACTATTATTCAACTTATTTATTAATGATAGAGGATGGGATTAATAGCACTGTCTCTATTTTTGCAGATAACACTAAGCTATGTAGTATTGTTCAGTCTATGGAAGATGTTCGTAAATTGCAAACTGGTTTGGACACACTAAATGTTTGGGCATCCACTTGGCAATGTTTAATGTGGATATATGTGAAGTTATGCATCTGGGTACCAACAATCTGAATGCATCATATGTCTAAGGCCCCATGCACACGACCGTAAAAACCCTCCGTTTTTGCGGACCGCAATTGCGGTCCGCAAAAACGGACCCATTCACTTTCATTGAACGCGGACACCTTTCCGTAGCACTACGGAAGGGTGTCCGTGCCGTGGAAATGTTTCGGGAATTATGGAACATGTCGGTTCTTTTGCATTTTGCGGGCCGTGCTCCCATACTTTGTATGGGAGCACGGCCCGAAAATGCGGCTGTCAGTCGGTGGCGGGCCGTGATTGCGGGCACGGTCGTGTGCATGGGGCCTTAGAGGGAGTTAATTGTTGAGAAGGATCTGGGTGTATTTAAGGGAATGGGTCGATAGAATTTTTTTTTTTAGTTAAACTATTATTATTTAAGTGATTACACATTGTTTTCATTTTTTTACAAGTCAGGAAATATTATAAATTCGATTCTAATTGATAACATTTCCATGTGCTGGCCATTAGAGGGAGCAGTTCCCAAAATTGCAGCATGGTCAATGTGGTAAAGCAACTCATTGCTTTATGCTGCAAATTTGGGGTAGACACACTCTAGTGTCCTCACACAATCCCCCCTCCCTTATTCTGGCTAGTGCCAGGAGAATGAGGGGTTTGAGTCTTCAAACCTCCTACACTGTGTGCCGCCAGTTTGTGAGCGAATGCACAGTGTAGGAGGATTAGATACAGTGATCAGCAGACAGTATAACACAAACATACACGAACATAATACACACATCACATACACAAACATAAATTACCTGCTCCTGCCGCCGTGGTCGCCTCCGCTACTATTCCTTGCACCTTTGCTTCCTTGAACATATGGCCGGAAACCACGGCCGGAAGTAGTCATCTTACTGTCCGGCAGCGGCTTCCGGTACACAAGAAAATGGCGCCGGATTTCGCTCTGCGAACGAGCTTCGTTTTGGTCTGTGTGGGAGCGGCGCATGCGCCGTTCCCACACAGACGGCGTACGCTGCAGTGAATGGAACGGCTCCCATTCGCATTCTCTATGGGGTTATATGTGTCGTTAATTGACACATACAGAGATGAAAAAAAAAATGGCAGCCCCCATAGAGAAGTAAAAAGTAGAAGACAAGAATATAAATAAATAAAATTTATGTTATCATATTAAAAGCAATATGATAAAAAAATAAATAAATGTCATGACACTTTCCCTTTAAAAGAGGCATGGACTCGCGGGACAGGGATGTAATACCATTTTACAAAGCATTAGCGAGGCCTCACCTAGAATATGCAGTTCAGTTCTGGGCTCCAGTTCATAGAAAGGATGCCCTGGAGTTGGAAAAAATACAAAGAAGAGCAACTAAACTAATAAAGGGCAAGGAGAATCTAAGTTATGAGGAAAGATTAAAATAATTCAACCTATTTAGCCTAGAAAAAAAGACGACTAAGGGGGGACATGATTAACTTATATAAACATATGAATGGCACATACAATAAATATAGTGAAAAAATGTTCCATGTAAAAAAAAAGGGGGCACTCCCTCCGTCTGGAGAAAAAAAGGTTAAATCTCAAAAGGCGACAAGCCTTCTTTACTGTGAGAACTGTGAATCTATGGAATGGTCACCGCAGGAGCTGGTCACTGTAGCTACAGTAGATGGCTTTAAAGAAAATAATTTCATAGAATGAAAACATATCAGCTACTATGTGAATTGTTGTTTCATCCCTTCCCTTTTTCCTATCCCTTGGTTGAACTTGATGGACATTTGTCTTTTTTTTTCAACTGTACTATGTAACTATGTAATACGAACTACCTGGGGGGAAACTTGGATTCATGTAAAAATGTACATAACTATAACCACTAGCAAGCACTGCAATAGTTAAATTAATAACTGCTATAAAAACCTACAGTATATTGCCCAATAAGTGCCCCAGTTATGAAACTCAATCTTATGAGTTTGGGGGAAATGCTCCTTTCACATGAGAACGAGTTCAGTATCCTCTGATATTTTGGAATTCTGATTCGAAGGGTCAAACAATCATAAAATCTGTGCCTCCATAATGTATGTTTAATAAGTACTGGGTTCTCATGAATATCTGCATGGTGAAGCCATTCCTGTCCCTCCCAAATAGCAAAAACTTTAATTAGAACTAGCCTCAGAGCTCAGTGACCTGTTATGTCAAGGAAATCTTGGCAGCTTGTGATATATTTAATGCAGAAACACTATTTGCTATATATCCTCAGTATGCGCTAGATTTTTCAGCACTGGTACATGCATAGAATAATATTTTGTGTGAAAACAAATTTTGAAAAGCCTCCTGCAAAAATCCTGGGCTTGTCACTCAATATGCAAGTGCCTTTCTTTAGAAAAATAATAAATAAAATAAAAAGTTAAATCATTATACAGCATGTTTTAAACAGAAAAAGTTTGAGTAACGACATCTACTTGCCTGCCGAGAGCGCCGAGAGGTGACAACAGCCAATGACATCACCTTGAGATGGGGACAAAAGCATGCCTGCAGACTTATAATGTGACAAACTCCCACTGCAATGTCACCCTACATACGCCTTCCATCACAACGCTTACTTAATGTTCCAGCATATTAATGAAAACATGGCTAACACGCATTTCATGCTCAGGTATGTAAATATTCATACGCTACCTTCTATTTTAGATGTAATAGCTAGTGACATTCTTAAACCTGGATTGCATCTTGACACATCTGACTCCCAATGTGTTCTTCAAAGAGCCATATACATATGTATGGAAACCTCAGTCTTTCTAACAAAGTATGCACTCTGCCACTATTTTTCACACTGCTCCACCGAATCCTAACTCATCTAAAGATACATTTCCTTAATATAAATTGTAGAATTTTGAAAGCTATCGCCATAGACAGCTTGATTCATTTATTCACTACAGGCCTCACCTAGTCTAATGTGTTAAATGAATTATTCATTTCTGCGCCTAACATTCTGATCTCAGGAAAATTCCTCTACTTCAACAGCCAAGAGATGTTCCTAGCGAGTATTCTCTTAATAGAAATAGAAACTGCGGAACAATTCTGACTATGGATTTATATTCAACTATTTTGACTTGTATTTCAACATTTCTTGACAGCACAGTGGAAAAGGTTGGTTGGTGGGTGGGTGATCCATACAAACTACTTGGAGTTCTGCTTGGTCACCAATTTGTGTGCTTGTGCTTAGCTAATGTGTGCGATTTTTGCTAAGTAAAATCAAAGCTAATGGCTGACTGGTGGGCTCTTCACTCTCCCGACATTTCCTGGACTTGAAAGAGTGGTATCTATAGGATTCAGTAGTGGAGATATTCTTAATAAATCTCTTTGTTCACTGAATAGCAAACAGCATTGTGCTGCAAGAACAAGTGGGAATATCCGTAAAGGTAACAACTTGGGCACTGCTGCAGGCTGCTGTTTTGGTGTTTTTTTTCGTTTGTTTTTTAATAAAACAAAAACGTTGAACTCTCAGATTTGAAAACTTCATCAACCAGCGCAGAATTACAGGCTCCTAAACAAAAATGCTTAAAGGCTATGGAAACCTTTTGAAGACTTTTTTTCCCCCGCTCAATGTATTATAGTGCTAAGTGCAACTTTAATTTTTTTTTTATTAAAAAAAAGTTTAACTTTTTGAGATTCAGTTTCTACGTATCCTGAATATATAGAAGCGGTTTCTTGCTAGACCCAAATCCATCAGGTCAGCGGGACCGACTGCTTTGGTGAAAGGGCGTTCTGCGTGTTTCTAACACGCAGGATTGAGCGGTTATCGATCATATCTAAGTTATGAACTTAGATATGATCGATAACAGGTTGATCCTGCGTGTCAGACACATGCAGGAATCGTCACCGAAGCAGTCGGTCCCGCTGACCTGATGGATTTGGGTCCCAGCGCAAGAAACCGCTTCTATATATTCAGGATACGTAGAAACTGAATCTCAACAAGTAAAACGGTTTTTTTTTTTCATAATAAACATTTAAAACGTTGCTCTAAAACACTAACATTTCTAGTCTTCAAAGATTTCCATAGCTTTTAAGCCATTAAATTAAAAAAAAAACAGAGTTCTAGCAGAAAAGGAGATCTGTAAAACAATTACTGTTGTTTATGAATGGTGTTATTAAGTCGGGTGCTCCTAATGATTGCAGGACAGCATTGCGCAAGTGTTAGATCAGAAATAAAATAACTACAATACAGTAATTTGTTACATTAAAGAAACACTCCAAGCGAAACGGATACAATTTTTTCATGACCGGGCAGATTTGTTGCAGACTCCCACCTTCTAGACTTAAAAGAGTGAAAATCCGATCAGAATCAACATGCTGTGGACTTCCATGCAGACAATGTTCCACAGAATGTGGATGAAATGTATTCAAATCTCATTCTCATTGCTGGTAATGTAGTCTGCTGCAGATTTTCAGAGCGCAAATCCTCATGGAAAATCCACAGCATTTCCATCCTGTGTGCAGGGGGCCTTATACCTGCTGCAGGGTCTGGTGGGGGGAGGTGCATGACACAGGGATACTCATAACACCAAAGACAATAATAATGCACCAGCTTTTAACCCCTTCCCGCCGCAGTCACTTTTGGACCAAATGACAGAGCCCCATTTTTTTAATTTGTCACTTTATCTGGTAATAACTTTGGAACGCTTTTACCTATCCAAGCAATTCGGAAATTGTTTTCTTGTGAGACATTGGACTTTATGTTAGTGGTAAAATTTGGTTGATACATACAGTATTTAATCGTGAAAAACAAAATATAGTGAAAAATTGCTAAAATTAGCATTTTTAGAAATTTGAATATATCTGCTTTTAAGACAGATAATTATACCACACAAAATAGTTACTAATTAACATCCCTCATATGTCTACTTTATATTGGCATCATTTTTTGAACATCCTTTTATTTTTCTAGGATGTTACAAGGCTTAGAAATTTAGCATAAATTTTCACATTTTCAAGAAAATTTCAAAAGGCTATTTTTACAGGGTCCAGTTCAGGTGTGAAGTGGCTTTGAGGGGCCCATACAATACAAACCCCCATAATCACCCAATTTTAAAAACTGCACCCCTCAAAGTATTTAAAACAGCATTTATAAAGTTTCTTAACCCTTTAGGCATTTCACAAGAATTAAAGCAATGTAGAAGTGAAATTTTCCAATTTAGTTGTTATTGCGAAAATTCATTTTTAATCAATTTTTTTTTCTATAACACAGGTTTTACCAGAGAAACACAACTCAATATTTATTGCCCAGAGTCTGCAGTTTTTTTTTAAAAATAACCCACATGTGGCCCAAGTGTGATAATGGACTGAAACACAGGCCTCAGAAGCAAAGGAGCTCCCAGTGGATTTTGGGGCCTTCTTTTTATTAGATTATATTTTAGGCATCATTTCAGGTTTGAAGAAGTCTTGTACTAAAACAAAGGAAACAACCCAAAAGTGACCTCATTTTGGAAGCTACCCCCCTCAAGAAATTGTGTAAAAGTGTGCAGTGAGCATTTTGACCCCACAGGTGTTTCATATATTTTATTAGAATTAGGCCGTTAACATAAAAAATATATTTTTTCCCAATAAGACAGTTTTTTTAATTTTCACAAGGACTAAAGGAGAAAAAGTACCCCAACATTTGTAAAGCAATTTCTCCTGAGTAAAAGAATACCCCATATGTGGTCATAAAAGGCTGTTTGGACACATGGCAGGTCTCAGAAGGGAAGTAGCGCTATTTGACTTTTGGAGCTCAAATTTAGCAGGAATAGTTTGAAGAAGCCATGTCGCATTTGCAAAGCCCCTGAAGGGACAAAAGAGTAGAAACCCCCCACAAGTGACCCCATTTAGGAAACTACACCCCCTCAAGGAAATCATTTAGGGGTATAGTGAGCATTTTTACCCCACGTTTTTTGCAGAAATTATTAGAAATAGGCCGTCAAAATGAAAATCTAAATTTTTTTTTCAATAAAATGTAGGTTTAGCTAATTTTTTTTCATCTCCAGAAGAAATAAAAGGAGAAAAAGCACCACAACATTTGTAGAGCAGTTTCTCCTGAGTACAACAATACCTCATATGTGGTTATAAACGGCTTTTTGAGTATATGGCAGGGGTCAGATTGTAAAAAGCGCCATGCAAAATTTGAGGCCTACTATGGTGGTATTTACTGCCCTGTGTCATGAAAAAAAGAGGCTCTGGGGTGTCAAAATATTAGAAAAGGGAACCCATTTTGGAAAGGAAACCCCTAAACTAATTCATTTAGAGGTATAGTGAGAAATTGTAGATTGAAAATTAACACCATCTGCTGTCTCTTTCCATTCCCCTGCTACTAGCTGCAGGAGACATCGATCCCAACCCTGGTCCTCCCTTTTCTTCTGCCAAACTCAACCACTTACCTGCCTCACATAGAAACCTTGCGAATCTCCTCAACATTTCGTGTATGTCTTCTCCTGTCTCTTTTCACTGTGCGCTTTGGAATTCTCGGTCCGTGGGCAACAAACGCACCTTTATTCATGACTTATTCCTTTCTAACTCTCTCAACCTTCTGGCTCTTACAGAAACATGGCTACACCTGTCTGACACTGCTTCTCCTCTTGCTGTATCTCGTGGTGGTCTCCACTTCTCTCATACCCCTAGACCTGAGAATAGGCAGGGTGGAGGAGTAGGTACACTTCTTTCATCACAATGCACTTTCCAGGTCATTCCCCCTGTCCCCTCACTCACATTCTCTTCCTTTGAAGTCCACACCCTCAGATTCTTTGACCCTTTTTCCCTCAGAGTGGCAGTTGTCTACGGCCCCCCGGGCTCACCCCGCCAATTCCTGGATCATTTTGCTGGTTTCCACAATTTCTATCCTCTGAAACACCCACTCTCATCATTGGTGACTTCAACATCCCCATTGATAACCCAATCTCCCCATCTGCCTGCCAGTTTCTATCCTTAACCACTTCCCTAGGTCTGTCACAACTTACTAACTCTCCTACACATGAAGACAGGCATTCGCTTGACTTGGTCTTCTTCCGGCTCTGCTCAGTTTCTGACTTTATTAACTCTTCTCTCCCTATCTCTGACCACAACCTTCTCTCCTTTACTATCAAATATTATCTGCCTCCTCAGGTCATGCCTACGTATAAGACATACAGAAATCTACATGCCATTAACACTCAGTAACTCATAGACAGTCTACAGTCTTCATTGTCCCCCATCTCTTCCCTCTCTTGTCCCAATCTGGCCACCAAACATTACAATAACACACTCAAAAAGGCATTGGAAGAAGCAGCCCCCCCCCCCTACACTCCGAACCACCCGACGACAACCCTGGCACACGCCTCAATCCCGCTTTCTTCAGCGGTGCTTGAGATGTGCCGAACGTCTGTGGAGAAAATCGCATTTGGCTGAAGATTTCCTCCATTACAAATTTATGCTCAAAACTTACAACTCTGCCCTTCACAGAGCCAAACAAGCCTATTTCACCTCTCTCATCTACACACTATCTAATAATCTAAAACGCCTCTGATACTTTTCACTCCCTCCTTAGTCCTAAAGTGCAGGCACCAATCACAGATCTCAGAACTGAAGACCTGGCCATTTATTTTAAAATTAACAACATCCTGCATATTATATCCCAGTCCCCTAGTAACATCGATCCCCTTCCCTCCTGCATTCCCTCTTCTTCGCTTTCAGCATTTGACCCAATAACAGAAGACGACGTCTCTAGGCTCCTCTCTTCTTCTCGTCCTACTACCTGTCCTAGTGATCCTATCCCGTCACACCTCCTCCAGTCCCTCTCCCCAGCTCTCACTAGCCACCTGACTAAAATATTTAACCTCTCTCTTTCTTCTGGTATTTTTCCTTCCTCTTTTAAACATGCCATTATAAACCCATTACTGAAAAAAAACACTCGACCCATCCAGCGCTGCTAACTACCGACCAGTCTCTAATCTCCCCTTCATCTCCAAACTTCTGCAAAGCTTGGTCTACTCTCGCCTCATCCGCTATCTCTCTGCTAACTCCATTCTAGACCCCTTACAATCTGGTTTCCGCACTTTACACTCCACAGAGACTGCCCTTACTAAAGTCTCAAATGATCTCTTGGCAGCTAAATCAGACAGTAAATTCTCTCTCCTGATTCCTCTGAATGTCTCTGCAGCCTTTGACACTCTAGGCAACAAACTCCTACTTAACATGCTCCACTCTATTGGCCTTAAAGACACAACTCTCTCTTGGTTTTCCTCCTATCTCTCTGACCGCTCGTTCAGTGTGTCATTTGCTGTTTCTACTTCTTCTCTACCACTTGCTATCAGGGTTCCTCAGGGATCAGTCCTAGGTCCGCTCCTCCTCTCTCTACACAGCGCCTATTGGACAAACTATCAGCAGGCTTCCAGTACAATCTGTACGCTGATGGCACCCAATTATATGCCTCTTCCCATGACATCACCCCTGCTCGAATACAAAACACCAGTGATTGTCTGTCCGCTGTCTCTAACATCATGTCCTCTCTCTATCTGAAACTGAATCTTTCTAAAACTGCGCTCCTTGTGTTCCCACCGTCTGCTAACATGCCTAAACATGATATCTCCATCTCAGTGGCACTACCATAACTCCTAGGCAGCACACCCGCTGTCTCGGGGGTTCGTTTGGACTCCGATCTTACCTTTACTCCTCACATTCAATCACTTTCACGCTCCTCTCATTTTCACCTAAAAAATATCTCCAGAATCCGCCCTTTTCTTACTGAGGAAACCGCCAAAACTCTCCTTGTTGCTCTGATTCACTCTCAACTTGACTACTGTAACTCATGATTAGTCAGTCTTCCCCTCACTAAACTCTCCCCTCTCCAATCTATTCTCAATGCAGCATCCAGGCTCATCTTTCTCACCAACCTCTACACCATCGCCCCTACTCTGTGCCAGTCACTGCACTGGTTGCCCATCCCCTTCAGAATTAAATTCAATCTATTATTCTCACCCACAAAGCTCTCCACAGTGCTGCACCTCCTTACATCTCCTCCCCCATCTCTGTCTACCACCCTACTCGCGCTCTACGTTCTGCCAACGACCTTAGATTAAAATCCTCCATAATCCGAACCTCCCACTCCCGTCTCCAAGATTTTTCTTGTGCTGCACCAGTTCTCTGGAATGCGCTACCACAGACAATCAGATTAATTCCCAATATGCACAGCTTTAAACGTGCTCTGAAAACACATCTTTTTAGACAGGCCTATAACATTCCCTAATCTTATTCTTCTCTTTGGCCCCATTAATCATCAGAATAAGATTCCTTCACACTCCTTGCACCGTACTGCATTTCATGTGCGTCATACACGGATACTGGCTGGTGACCGGCTCATGCAGCTTCATTTACTACCCGATGTGTACAAAAGATGGCTGTACCATTTTACACTTTGTGTCTACCTTATTTCCTCATAGATTGTAAACTCTTGCGGGAGACGGAAATAAACACGTTTTTTGGGACAAAAAAAACAGAATCCTTATGGAATAGAGAAAAACAGAAACAATTAGCACAGAAGCATTACCATTAAAATCAATGGTAATGCAAATGGATGCCATGGTTTCAGTTTGCCTTTCCGTTGATGGGTTCCTCCGACGGAAAGCTCTGACAGAACCCATCAACGCAAAGTGAACGCTGATGTGAACACACCCTTTGGAGTATATAGTCTTCATACATGCCTGGAAAACAGCCATGTTCAATCACCTTTAGACTGTATTGGGCAAACCTATCGTAAAAGGGTGTCCTTTTACATACATATGGCCAGGATACTTTGGGATTCAATAGCCCCAACTGTATTAAAAACGGGGTATATAAAGAAGTTGAATACGTCTGCCTGTACATTCAGTGGGACCATTTGAAAAGTTGAAAAGTTCTTGCTGATTGTAAACACCAAAAGTAGTGTGAATGTAACCTTACTGGGACAGATCGGTGACATTAATGTTACTCTATAGGGAAAAAGTTGTGGATGACTTGCAACAATTGCGATAATTTTGTTGTGCAACTTTATTATGTATTCATTTTTTTTTAAGAGGAACAATTGAGATAAATTACATTGATAAGTAATAGCCTGGAAATACAATGCATCTCCACATTGCACTGTAGGGATCACATATTTAATTTCAAAAAGAAATAGCGAAGAGTGAATATTTTTCAGTATCCAGCATTTATAAAGCGTCGGCTACTATTAAATGCAGGCTTTTATTCTTCCATTGCCTTACATTACAAACACTGGAAATCATCGGTTAGGACGTGGCAGATTTGTTGAAGAAATTTCTGCGACTAAAGAATCCATTCCATACATCTGAATGGGGTTGTTTCTACAGCAAGTACGTGGCTTTTTACAAGCCCTATTTAGATGAACGGAACAGTCACAGGCATTTCTGCAACAAATCTGCTGCTTGTGAATATACCCTAAAACATAAGGGAGTTTTTTAATGTTCTGTTTCCTTGGTCCTGCAGCTAATACTTGCCAACACAAAACTTGCGTTACTTTATAATAGCCCCATCACTCATAGCTTTCATTTAATGCTCAGAGTACTTCCTAAATTTAGGCCAGGTAATTCGTGGAAAGAAACCTATCGTATACAGATGTGTATATACGTCACAGCCATACAGTAAAAAAAAGTGTATATACCGTAAGTGTCTAAAGGCGACAAATGGAATCCATTGGGGACATTCATTTTTATTTACATGAGATTTAGAGAAGTAAAAGCAGGACACATCTGTAAACATAAGTTATTTCTATCCTATGTAAATCATAAACCAAAAACCCCTGTGGCATTTTGTGTTACAAGGACAGCTACATAAAATATGCACATACGTTACCTAGAAATGTAATAGCGGATGTTGTATTGAGGCTCATCCATTTACTACTTTAATGAAATACATGAGAAACTTGACAATACACAGATTTAAATAGGGACTACACTTACATCAAACTTTTGATATGTCAGAGACCTATCAAAAGATTGGATCGGTGGGGGTCCGCGTGCTGAGACCCCCACAGTTGCTAAAATGAAGGTTGAGGCACTCAGCTGTGCTTTTTGCTCCTTCAGCTGTGATCAGCGCTTTTTGTCAAGCTTACATTGAATGTCTATGGAAACCGACTTCAGCTTCACATGGAGCGCCGATCACAGTTAAACGTGCAGGGCGCTCAGCTGAGTGCTTCTGCACCTTCGATTCAGCAACGGTGGGGATCTCAGGGCCCGGACCCCACTGATCCAATCTTTGATATGTCTCTATGACAGTGATGAAAGTGTTGTTACTCTATAACAAGTATACACCATGGAAAGTCAGTGCTTCCCACAAAACGTTGTATATGCAAGACAAATGGATGGCACCGGCTCAGAAGCTGACTCGGTGCCATCATCCCCGTATGTCAGCTGTATCTTACAGCTGACACCCTGCTGTAATGGCGGGGACTGAATTTAGGATCAATCCCCACCATTAACCCCTTAAATTCAGCGGTCAAAAGTGATCGCTGCATTTAAGGTGTTTGCAGCTCATCGGCACCCCAGCAATTAAATCGCCGTGGTTTCCGGTGGCTGCAATGGCACCCGGAGGCCTAATAGTGGCCTCCCGGTCTGCCTAGTACAGAAAACTTCCAGCCCCCTAAAAGGCTTCCGTAGCCATAGGCAAGATGGCGCCGGCTCAGGAGATGAGCCAGTGTCATCAGAGGTGGATGTCAGCTTTATGTTACAGCTGACATCTCCCTGTAACGGCATAAAGCGGAGCTAGCTCCGATCCCTGTAACTAGCCCATATTTCGGACTCCCAACCATTGCTCTCTTCCTCAGACTCTGAGGGTCCCACTCCTAAACGACATGATTGGCAATCATACCTATGGCAGCTCCCTACCAGAGATTACTTTAAATCACTTATAGCTGAGGTGAAAGACACCTGCAATGCAGCCATAGTTGCAGTACGACAGGACATCCAAAAAATTCACATAGAGTGGAATCGTTAGAAGACTATCATGACTCCACTCGCCAATATGTCTCCCAGCTACAATCTACAGTTATGGCTCAGCATAATGCTATCTCTGACTACCACAAGCACTTGGAAGACCTAGACAATAGGGGTCGACACAATAATATTAGAGTCCGTGGTGTGCCTGAAGCTGCACAGGATGAGAATCGGAAAGAATTTCTGGCGACCATTTTTAACAATGTTATGGGTGTTTCTGCTGAACATACTATAAAGTTGGACAGAGCTCACAGAGCTCTGAGACCTAAAGGCACACGGACTATGAACTCAAAGAAACCATTATGGCTAAAGACAGAACTCACCGTTCTATTCAATACAAAGACTCCAACGTCCAAATGTTATCTGATCTGTCCTGGATCACCTTGCATAAGCGTAGACAATTACGCCCTTTACTCTCTAACCTGCGAGACAACAATATCTTATATCGTTGCGGATTTCCAATCACCATCAGACAACCAAACCTTCTGTGATATTCTGCACATTCCGGGCCCGAAACTGCCAAACTGGGAACTTACTCCACCACCGCTCCCACCCCCTCCTGTCTGGCAAAAAGTATCCCCAAAGAACAACTGCACCACTCTGGAGGGTTCCGAATTTGACCAGCTGAACAAACCGCCCTCTCAGCGATAAAGATCATGTTCTTTTGGGCTAATAATGTTTTTTGGCATTGATACTTGCTTAGACCGCATTGAAAGTTCTCTTTGTTTATATATTGAATGCTCATTCTGAATTGTTTTCTTTTTTTATATAGGCTGTGGGGGAGGTCCACTATTGAGGACTGTATAAGATCTATACATCCCCATTACAGGGGAGGGTAACTGTGTTGCAGTTTTGGCTTCCAGTTGTTCTTCTCCCCTATCGAGACACTATATCCTCCAAGGGCACATGTTGCATCTAGTGTGCTCTCATTGCTGCTTGATCACAAGAATTTCTCTATTTTGCTGGACTTCATATGGAATATCATTTCCATTCATAGTCGAATAACCGACTTGGTAACACAAAGTTGCTTTATATGGTTTTATTTATTGTTTTTGTTCATTTATCTATGTCTCCCCCATCCCTTCCCCTCTTTCCTCCAACTTTGTTTTTTCATTAGGAGATCTGGTCAGTGGATTGGGATTCCAACGCTAGTGATACGACACATCTTCACAACATTCCATTCTGGATTGAGGTCGGTTTGCCCTCTGGGTTTTTTATGGTTATTTGATTCAATGCTTGCGGATTTGTCATGGTGCGTATAATTGGTTTCATGCAGTGAAGTCATCTCTTTGTGCTTCTTATAAAGAGAACCAATATAAGATTCTGATGCACTGGTATCATACCCCGGAATACCTTCATCGAATTTACCCTCTAGTCTCAGACAGGTGTTGGAGATGCCGCAGTGACAGAGGGACACTCCCTCACATCATCTGGGATTGCCGATTGCTTCGTCCCTTTTGGAGAGGTTGGTGATCTAGTCCATACACTACTGGATGTCCGGTTCCCTCTGACAGCTATGACTTTTCTCCTCAATGTACCACCTAAAGGCTTGAAGAAAGTGCATTCCAGATTATTATTACATGTTCTTACTGCTGCTAAATGTCATATAGCGGCCCATTGGAAAAGAGCTAACCCTCCTACGCTGACAGATATACATAATATAATTAGGGAGGTTAGGAGAATGGAGTCTCTGACAGCCTCCATGAACAATCAACTAGATTGCTTCCATACTGTTTGGTCACCATGGGCTATGTACGACTCTTCTAGACCACCCTGAACTTACACACTACCTATACCAGCCTTCTCTTAGCTACCCATATACGACTAGGATATCTGTTTGCTCCTTCCTTCCCCCTCTTTTCCACTTTGTACCGGTCTATTGTCTTGTTATATGTGTTTTATGTGTTCACTACTTTTTGTTGACAGGGTTTGTCTATACAATAGGGTAATATGTGGAGTTTGTGTTCCTTCAGAACTTGTCCTCCACCGAAAGTGTCTATACCATTATCTGTCTGCTTCATAGCGCCTTTGCAACATATTGGATTTAAATATGTCACAACTTCCTGCCTTTGGTATCTTGAATTATACTCTGTATTAGTGTGATACAACTTCTGTTCCTTTCCTAATGGATCATTCTGTTATGTACCTCCTTTTTTTCGTTCAAAAATAAAAAAATACACAATTGGAAAAAAAAATTAATAATTAATTATAGAGCTGTCTTGTTATGGTGGCACAAGCTTGGCACCACATATTGGCACATCTATGGAAAAAAAAAAAAAATTTCACTCTGCAACATCGAGTGCACACTAATATCTGCAAAACACCTGTGGGGTTAACATACTCACTACACCCCTAGGTTAATACCTTGAGGGGTGTAGTTTCTAAAATGGGGTCACTTCTGTGGGTTTTCCACCGTTTTGGTCCCACAGGGACTTTGCAAATGCTACATAACGACCAGAAACCAATTCAGCAAAAACTGCACTTCAAAAGCGAAATGGACCTCCTCTTCTGAGCCCTACTGTGTGCCCAAACAGCAGTTTATGACCACATATGGAGTATTGCCGTACTCGGGAGAAATTGCTTCACAAATGTTGGGCTTCTTTATCTCTTTGAGAAAAAGAAGAATTTTGAGCTAAAGCTACGTCTTATTGAAGAAAAAGGATTCTTTATTTTCACTGCCCAATTCTAATAAACTCTATCAAACACCAGTGGGGTCAAAATGCTCACTACACCCCTATATGAATTCCTCAAGGGGTGTAGTATCCCAAATGGTGTCACTTTTGGGTAGTTTCCACTGTACTGGTACTTTAGGGGCTTTGCAAAAGCGACATGGTGTCAAGAAACCAATCCAGCAAAATCTGTGCTCCAAAAGCCAAATGGCGCTCCTTCCCTTCAGAGCCCTACTGTGTGCCCAAACAGCAGTTTATGACCATGTATGGGATATTTCCATACTCAAGAGAAGTTGCTTTACAAATGTTGGGGTTCTTATTTTCCTTTATTTGTTGAGAAAATGAATTTTTTTTTAGCTAAAGCTACGTCTTATTGAAGAAAAAGGATTGTTTTTAATTTTCACTGCCCAATTCTAATAAATTATATGAAACACCTGTGGGGTCAAAATGCTCACTACACCCCTATATGAATTCCTCAAGGGGTGTAGTTTCCTGAATGGAGTAACTTTTTAGGCATTTTCACTGTTTTGGTCCCTCAGGGGCATTGCAAATGCGACATGGCCTCTGCAAACCATTCCTGCTAAATTTGAGCTCCAAAAGCCAAATGGCTCTCTTTCCCTTTTAATCCCGGACGTGTGTCCAAACAGCCGTTTATGACCACATGTGAGGTATAGTTTTACTCGGGAGAAATTGCTTTACAAATGTTGCGGTGCTTTTTGTCCTTTAGTCCTTGTGGAAAATAGAAAAAATTAGCTTATTCTACATTTTCTTTGAAAGAATGTAGATTTTCATTTTCACGGCCTACCTCCAAAAATTTCTGCAATAAACCTGTAGGGTTAAAATGCTCACTATAACCCTAGATAATTTCCTAGAGCGGTGATTTCCCAAATGGGGTCACTTTTGGGGGATTTCCACTGTTTTGGCACTGCAAGTGCTCTTCAAACCTGATATGGTGCCTAAAATTTTGGTATTAGCTTTGACGGAATCACAACTTTTTAGCAAATTTAACAGTTGCTCCCATCAGGCCTGGAAGGATATCTAAAATTTGGTTTAGTGGTGTCTGTTGCTCATAAACGTGAAAAACTGTTTATGTACTTTTGCATTTGTGTATATGCTATGCATCCCATCTTTACTTATTTACCCTTACAAAAGTTATTCCACTTGGCTCATTGCTGTATCCTACCCAAAAAAGAAGTCAGCCAAGGGTTTTACCTTAAACCTTTTGTGAATGTGTCACTCTATGGTGTTATCAGAGCTTGGGGGAAGGGGTTCCCCAGAGTCGATTTGCGTGGACGCACTGAACTACAATCAAGGTGAGAAGTACACCAAACCCCCCCTTAAACAATGACACTCTCCTGAAGGGAGTGCCACATAATCCTATACTAATAACCTCTATGGCATCTTGTTTTACAAGGAAAGCTACATAAAGAGTACATATATCTAAACAGGTGATGGTGCACGTTGTTGTGGGGGTGCTTTTATCGTTAAATAGAACCCATAAGTATGTATTGTAATATATATTATGTAATTCACACAATAGATCGTCTTTATCTATTTCACTAAGATCAAATCACCAGACTTGAAGAATGGAATTGTTTGTCCAGCACTGCGATCTGGAGAATTTGGAGGCTAAGTCAACACCTTGAACTCTTTGTCACGTTCCTCAAACCATCCCTATACAGTTTATGCAGCGTGGCGGGGCACATTATCCTGCTGAAATAAGCCACTGCCATTAACCCCTTAAGGACGCAGCCTAGTTTGGGCCATAAGGCTCAGAGCCCATTTTTCAAATCTGACATATTTCACTTTATGTGGTAGTAACGTCGGAAAGTAACGCATTTTGAGGCCTCTTTTTTTTATTAGAATATATTTTAGGCAGCATGCCACCAGGTTTGAAGAGGTGTTGAGGTGCCAAAACAGTAGGAATCCCCCAAAATTACCCCATTTCGGAAACTACACCCCTCAAGGAATTAATTTATGGTTGTTGTTACCATTTTGACCCCACAGTTTTTACACGGCACGTATTTGAATTGGGCTGTGAAATTGAAAAAATAAAATTTTATTGGGAAAAATTTCATTTTTCATTAAAATTTCTTATTTTCACAGGGAACAAAATACCCCATTTTGTTGCCCAATTTATCCTGAGTGCAGCAATACCCCATCTGTGGTGATAAACTGCCATTTGGGCCCATGGGAGGGCTCAGAAGGAAAGGAGCGCTATTTGTTCTTTGGAGTCTAGATTTTGCTGGATTGGTTCTCGGGTGCTATGTCGCATTTGCAGAGCCCCAGAGGTATCAAAGCAATGGAAACCCACCAGAAGTGACCCCATTTTGGAAACTACACCCCTCAAGGAATTAATTTATGGGTGACCATTTTGACCCCATAGTTTTTTCACAGAACTTATTTGAAATGGGCTGGGAATTAAAACAAAATTAATTTTTTCCAATAATATGTAGTTTTAGCTCAAAATTTCTTATTTTCACAAGCAATAAAATGCTCCATTTTGTTGCCCAATTTGTTCTGAGTGCCGCAATACCCCATTTGTGGTGATAAACTGCCGTTTGGGCCCATGGGAGGGCTCAGAAGGAAAGGACCACCATTTAGCCTACTGGGGATTTTCTGGTGCGAAGTCATGTATGCAGAAGCCCCTGAGGTACCAGTACAGATGAAACCCCCGAGAAGTGACCCCGTTTTAAAACGACACCCCTTAAGGAATTAATCTAGAGGTGTAGTGAGCATTTTGACCGGAGACATACACCCCATAAACTCGTATGATTGAGGAAGGGGAAGGGGGAAAGAAAGTATGTGATCTGTAATTAAGAGTTAACTTTTATTGGTATACATTAAATGAACAATTAAGCTAAAAGTCCAATGGTGCACCAAGGTATGTGTGAGTGACCCCCAAACTCACATACCTGTGGGCCATGTGTAGTATAATATGGTGTATGGATAAATCGTAGATTGTGTTGCTATCAACAGTGCTTCGGTGAGGAAAACACTATTGTGCTACCATGCTTGAGGTCTAAGACTGCAGCTATGCAAATGTAAGGGCAATGGTAGCCGATAGCACTACCATGCGGCTGTGCTGTAGCACAGTGTAAACGAGACCTTACTATATACGTCCACAGGTAAAGATCTGGGTGAACCAAAACCTGAGCGTGTGGCGCAGTGATAGCTGCAGAGCTGTCAATTGTATAGCATTGTGATCGCCATGCTGAATGACATAGGGCTTAGAGAAGGTAGAATAAATTTTATTGTGAATCAAAAGCAGTATGTACAGATGTAAGACAGTAAGTGGGTCATGTTGTGTATCACATCTGTAGGAACAGCCGGGGTTGCCTAACTGTGGCCGCGCTCAGCATCAGCTGAGAGGCGGTATCGCAACACTCTGCCGAAGTGTGACTCAACTGTCAGTGGAGTCAGATTCGGCAAGTGTGATGATTCTCAGAACGGAGCGATGTCTCCAGTGCTGGGAGATCAAAGAGCCCCGCAGGATGAGCTATCCTGCAAGGCAGCAGCCCCGGTCCAGTGAGTGCACCAATGACAGGACCGCTCGGTGAATTCACCGGCGGTCAAAAGGAGCGTAGCGGCTGGTGGGAGTTCACACCCAGCCCCTCAAGAATGACAGCGGGGTGTGCTGCGCTGACAGCACGTTGGTGCTGTGAGCCCAACGATAAGACCGCACGGTGGATTCACCGGCGGTCAAAAGGAGCGTAGCGGCTGGTAGGAGCTGACACCCAGCTGCTCGGGAATAACAGCAGGGCGTGCTGCGCTGATAGCACGCTCGTGCTGTAAGTTGAACAGCCGACTGCTGTCAGAAATGCAGTGGAAGCAATTGATAGCAAAAGAGCCTGGATATGGCAACTTGGCCTTAAGTGCACCAGTGGACATTAAAATATAAGAGCACCCGACGCGCGTTTCGCCAGCATTCTGGCTTCTTCTAGGGGTGGGGGACCGCCATTGAACTGCCCTATAAATAGGGCAGAAAATGATTGACATCCAAGCCAGCCAATCAAAAGTCAGGAAGAGAATGCAGGTCAAATTGAATGAATGAACAATTGAATAAAGAGCAAAAAGTTATAACAGCTCATATCAGGTTAGACACTTGAAAAAATGTATCAAGTGTCAAAATGAAGATCAAATGGATCTTAAATGGGCCAGAACAATTACAAAAGAAGAAATATAAAGTGAATAAATAAATGAATTGATGTATATAAGAATTTTTGAATTTTATTGTGAGAATAACCCACCCAGTATGTACCACAAAAGTATGTATTATGATATCTAAATTATTAAATTTAAACCTAAATTAAAAATTGTTATATGATTATTATATTTCAAAAACTTCTTTTTACAAAATTTTTTCAGAAATCTTTCAAAAACCCTTCAAAAATTATTTTATACATTTTATACATTTTAATTTATCAGAGGGTCCCACGCACATATGGAACATGGTCAATTATCAGAGAAAACAACCGAACCCGAAGTTCTCATTCAGTCCAAATGGATTAACTGTATTAAAATTAAAGATCCATTCGCTTTCTTTTTTGAGCAGTGCCAGTGAGAGAATTACGCATCCGTATCAGGGAACACATCAACTCTATCATCAATTATGATAAGAATCTTACTGATTGTCAGTCGAGAAATAAACCATTCTGCCCTACCCCAATAGCCAGACACTTTAAAATTAAACATAATTTGAATTGGACCACTCTCAAAGGCTGGGCTATATGCCAAATACGGTTGGGCATTAGAAGGGGAGATTTAGATCTGGCACTGCTCAAAAAAGAAAGCGAATGGATCTTTAATTTTAATACAGTTAATCCATTTGGACTGAATGAGAACTTCGGGTTCGGTTGTTTTCTCTGATAATTGACCATGTTCCATATGTGCGTGGGACCCTCTGATAAATTAAAATGTATAAAATGTATAAAATAATTTTTGAAGGGTTTTTGAAAGATTTCTGAAAAAATTTTGTAAAAAGAAGTTTTTGAAATATAATAATCATATAACAATTTTTAATTTAGGTTTAAATTTAATAATTTAGATATCATAATACATACTTTTGTGGTACATACTGGGTGGGTTATTCTCACAATAAAATTCAAAAATTCTTATATACATCAATTCATTTATTTATTCACTTTATATTTCTTCTTTTGTAATTGTTCTGGCCCATTTAAGATCCATTTGATCTTCATTTTGACACTTGATACATTTTTTCAAGTGTCTAACCTGATATGAGCTGTTATAACTTTTTGCTCTTTATTCAATTGTTCATTCATTCAATTTGACCTGCATTCTCTTCCTGACTTTTGATTGGCTGGCTTGGATGTCAATCATTTTCTGCCCTATTTATAGGGCAGTTCAATGGCGGTCCCCCACCCCTAGAAGAAGCCAGAATGCTGGCGAAACGCGCGTCGGGTGCTCTTATATTTTAATGTCCACTGGTGCACTTAAGGCCAAGTTGCCATATCCAGGCTCTTTTGCTATCAATTACTTCCACTGCATTTCTGACAGCAGTCGGCTGTTCAACTTACAGCACGAGCGTGCTATCAGCGCAGCACGCCCTGCTGTTATTCCCGAGCAGCTGGGTGTCAGCTCCTACCAGCCGCTACGCTCCTTTTGACCGCCGGTGAATCCACCGTGCGGTCTTATCGTTGGGCTCACAGCACCAACGTGCTGTCAGCGCAGCACACCCCGCTGTCATTCTTGAGGGGCTGGGTGTGAACTCCCACCAGCCGCTACGCTCCTTTTGACCGCCGGTGAATTCACCGAGCGGTCCTGTCATTGGTGCACTCACTGGACCGGGGCTGCTGCCTTGCAGGATAGCTCATCCTGCGGGGCTCTTTGATCTCCCAGCACTGGAGACATCGCTCCGTTCTGAGAATCATCACACTTGCCGAATCTGACTCCACTGACAGTTGAGTCACACTTCGGCAGAGTGTTGCGATACCGCCTCTCAGCTGATGCTGAGCGCGGCCACAGTTAGGCAACCCCGGCTGTTCCTACAGATGTGATACACAACATGACCCACTTACTGTCTTACATCTGTACATACTGCTTTTGATTCACAATAAAATTTATTCTACCTTCTCTAAGCCCTATGTCATTCAGCATGGCGATCACAATGCTATACAATTGACAGCTCTGCAGCTATCACTGCGCCACACGCTCAGGTTTTGGTTCACCCAGATCTTTACCTGTGGACGTATATAGTAAGGTCTCGTTTACACTGTGCTACAGCACAGCCGCATGGTAGTGCTATCGGCTACCATTGCCCTTACATTTGCATAGCTGCAGTCTTAGACCTCAAGCATGGTAGCACAATAGTGTTTTCCTCACCGAAGCACTGTTGATAGCAACACAATCTACGATTTATCCATACACCATATTATACTACACATGGCCCACAGGTATGTGAGTTTGGGGGTCACTCACACATACCTTGGTGCACCATTGGACTTTTAGCTTAATTGTTCATTTAATGTATACCAATAAAAGTTAACTCTTAATTACAGATCACATACTTTCTTTCCCCCTTCCCCTTCCTCAATCATACGACTTTATTGGGTGGTGCACACCAATGTGATCTGTTGACAATCTTGTATGATAGGTGGTCTTCCACACACCCCATAAACTGTAATGTGGGTTCTCACGGGTATGACAATACCCTACATGTGGCTGTTATCAGCTGCCTGGGCACACAGCATGGCTCACCCGGCAGGTACTGGCGGAATTGAAGCTTCCCTTTAAAATGTACCAAGGACACATCAATAGAAATACAATTCTCGGGGGTGAATGCTTGGGAAAACCGGGCACTTAAACGGTCTAATAGGGGTCTCTGTTTATACAAACGGTCAAAACTGGTGTCAACTCAGGGTGGGCACAGCTCATTATCAGTATAATGTAAGAAGCAAAGTATTGCCTCAATTTTTTTTTTTTTAAGGTTCCAGTTTTTTCTTTGGAGTCCAGATTTTTCTGGATTGTTCTGAAGTTGCTTTGAGGGGCCTATGTATTAGAAACCCCTATCAAACACCCCATTTTAGAAACTAGACCCCTCAAAGTATTCACAACAGCATTTAGAAAGTTTATGAACCCTTTAGGTGTTTCACGGAAATTTAGAGCAAAGTAGAGGTGAAATTTACATTTTTTTTTTTTTTTTGGTCAGAAAATCCTTTTTATACCATTTCTTTTTTTATAACACAAAAGGTTTTACCAGAGAAACGCAACTCGATATTTATTGCCCAGATTCTGCAGTTTTGAGAAATATCCCACATGTGGCCCTAGTGCAGTAATGGCCTGAAGCACCGGCCTCCGAAGCAAAGGAGCACCTAGAGGATTATGAGGCCTCCTTTTTATTAGGCACCATGTCCGGTTTGAAGAGGTCTTGTGGTGCCAAAACAGTGGAAACCCCCCAAAAGTGACCCCATTTTGGAAACTAGACTCCTTGAGGAATTCATTGTAGTTTTCATGGGGTGCATGCGACTTTTTGATCAGTTTTATTCTATTTTTAAGTGGCGTGGTGACTAAAAATAAGCAATTCTACTATTGTTTTTTTATTCTATTTTTGTTACAGCGTTCACCGTGCGCTATAAATGACATTCATTTTATTCTGCGGGGCGAAACGATTACGGCGATACCAGATGTTTATAGTCTTTTTATGTCTTATGGCGTTTGCACAATAAAATACTTTTTGTAAAAAATCATTCACTTTTTGTGTTACCTTATTCTAAGAGCCATAACTTTTTTATTTTTCCATCAATAAAGCCGTGCGAGGACTTATTTTTTGCGTAACGAACTGTAGTTTCGATCAGGCCCATTTTTAGGTGCGTGCGACTTTTTGATCTCTTTTTATTCCATTTTTTGGGAGGTGAAGTGACCAAACAATTGTGATTGTGGTACGGTTTATTATTATTTTCTTTTACGGCGTTCACCGCGCGGGATAAATAACAAAATAATTTTGTAGTTCAGGCCGTTACGGATGCGGCGATACCAATTATGTATAGTTTGTTTGTTTATATATTTTTATTAATAATAAAGGACTGATAAGGGAAAAAAGGGGGATTTTTACTTTTAAAACTTTTATTTTTACACATTTTTTTTTTACTTTATAACTTTGTCCCACTAGGGGACTTGAGGGCAGGAGGCCCTGATCGGAATTCTAATACACTGCACATGCACTATTAGAGCTGTCAGCTACCGTCGATAGCATAGCCAGACGCCATTCTTAGGTGTCCCGTTGAAATAGTCACTATCGCCGGCCGCTATTGTGTAGCAGTCCGGCGATGGTAGCTTAACCCCTAAAAAGCCGCGTTCGGTATTGAACGCGGCTTTTAAAGGGTTAATCAGCGGGGACACAGCGATCGGTCCCCGCTATAGGAGCTGCGGCAACTGCTGTACGAGACAGCAGCTGTCACAGCCGTTTCAACCGTTACTCCCACGACTTAATATTCCGTCGCTGACCGCGAACGGGATGGTCAGCGTGTCGGAATATTACGTCGCTGAGCGTTAAGGGGTTAAAGAATACTGTTGCCATGAGGGGTGTACTTGGCCTGCAACATGGTTTAGGTAGGTGGTACATGTCAAAGTAACATCCACATGAATGCCAGGATCCAAGGTTTCTCAGCAGGACATTTCCCAAGGCGTCACACTGCTCTTGCTGGCTTGTTTTCTTTCCATAGTGCATCCTAGTGCCATCTCTTTCCCAGGTAAGCGACGCACATGTACACTGAGCCTTCCATGTAAAAGAAAATGTGATTCACCAAACCATGCCACCTTGTTCCTTTGCTCCATAGTCCAGTTCTGATACACGTGCTCATTGTAGGTGCTTTTGCCATGGGTCAGCCATAGCACTCTGACTGTATTGCAACTAAGCAGCCCCAAACGCAGCAAGTTGCGATGCATTGTATTTTCTAACACCTTTCTATCATAGCCAGTATTAACTTTCTTAACAATTCGCGTTACAGTAGGACTTTTATGGGATCGAACCAGACGGGCTAGCCTCCACTCCATATTCGCATCAATGAACCTTGGGCGCCCATGAGCTTGTCACCGATTGTCCTTCCTTGGGCCACTTCTGGTAGGGACCTCCCACTACTTCCCGCAAAAACCTCACAAGACCTGCCCTGACGCAATCATCTAGCCATCCCGGTTTGGTCCATGTCAAAGTTACTCAGATCGCTTGCCCATTTTTCCTGCTTTCAGCACATCAAATTTACGAACCGAGCGTTCACTTGCTGCCTAATATATACCACCCTTTGACAGGTGCCATAGTAATGAGATAAGTAATGTTATTCACTTCACATGTCAGTAGTTTTAATGTTAAGATGAAACTGCATAATCTCGGATGATCAGGACAGATATTGCAGCGTTTCGGATTGCCGCTGGCGGTGTATGTATAGAGTTATTTGCAAATGTTAGTTTGTATATATATATATTATACATACACACACATATATAAATGTATTTATTTTTCTTATTTTTGTATATATACACACACACACACACACACACACACACACACACACACACACACACACGTATTTTTTATACATAATATGATCCCCAAAAGTTCATAAAGGAGCCCCAGTTAAAAAAAAACAGCCCGTTCAGGTGACAATAGTCACTAGCAAAACAGACCTGGGTCTGCTAAGCAGCTCTGCCATCCCGGAGTGCATTGCTGCTGCCTTTATTCACTGCACAGCGCTCATTGAGCACCCTGTAAGCTGAATAGGAGAAGACAGAAGTAGTAATAAACCGGTTCTGTCTTATGTTTAGGTCTCTGACAGATGAGCTCCCGGCCTGCCTCTGCTAGTTTGTAGGAGCTGGAGCCATAAAAGAGTTATAGGAGAGTTTGAAAAATACAGTAAATTGTTTATATGTGTCTGAATGCTAACCAGGTGACGCCACCATAGCTCAGAAGTAATTACTTTTCATTTACATCATTTTGCCCAGCTCTGTGCAGTACTGTTGTTTTACCGCAGGCAGGACTTTGTGGGTGGAATTTCCATGCAAATAACTACAGTTCCCATGATTCCTCTCAAATACATTGCTTATATTTACAGCTGACTTCATACCGCTCTATTACAAGGGGTATGGTAGTGCTGTAATTTTAGTTTGCTACCAAGACACAGCTCCTGCTACCGAAACACAGGGAGAGGCATGTGATGCATCACGTTTTCGTGATTCAGAAAAGGAGAAAGGGCAGAGGGGAAGATAACCACGAGTTCAGAATAGGAAATGTCACACAAACAGGAGATAATAACTGGGAGAACGGTCATGTGACTGCATGCGAGACTGGCTTACAGAGGCAATTCAGGTACAGACAGTACATTAGCAAGTGACTAATCTTTCTGCAGTTAAACCATCTGCACTTCTCCACCACTCATTATATGGCACATTTACCATATGGTGGCACACAGACTCCCTACTGCAGCTCCCTGATATGGGGCAAAAGTTGATTCCATGTGCTGCTATACAGCCTGTGGAAGGCTGCATACAGAAAGAATTTGAACAATGGGTAGTAAAAACAAATCACATTAAAACATTAGACCTTCCCATTTGACATCCCATTGACTTTAACAAACAAATGCAGGCTGGTAGAATGGAAAATTAACATGCATGGTCCCAATATCTGCTGTGAAGGGACAGTTGAGGGGGCCCCTCAGAAACCGTCAGGTTTGGCCATCTTACCAAGTTTATGGCCAGCTTAAGAACAGGTACTATAATTTCATGGCTGCTATTAATATAAATCTAAGTTAACAGGCCTAATTATATTAAGACATATGCGTCCTCTGAAATGCTATACCAAAGAATAAATCGTATCATTACGAGCAGCAGTAGTCTGACACCTGCGGCTCTCCAGCTTTTGTAAAACGACAACTCCCAACATGACTTAGCCGATTGAATGATGGTAATCAAAGTTTCACAGCAGCTAGAGTCAAAGGTTACAGGCCAATGGATTAGAGAAAGTAAAGGCTGCTATAAACATCTTCTGTATTCAGCTGCTACCAAGCACATTCTAACTTGTAAAGAGGCCTATTTCTATCACATGCTGTTTTAATTGTTTCAATATTTTCCAAAGAATCATTTTTAGGAACATTTTATAAAGTTGCCTATGGAAAAAAAGTGAAGTAGAGGTCCAGTTACCAGATACAAATAATGTGTAAAATAAGTGAAAATATTGAGTGAAAACAGATCCACATCTCTAACAAAACCTGCTCTATGCTGATGAAATCCAAGACAATCAAACAGTCCACAGATAGAGGTCTCTGGATAGCTCATAACTAGAGATGAGCGAACTTATCAAAAGTTCGGTTCGGCTAGTTCGCCGAATTTCACAAAAAAGTTCGGTTCTGACCGAACCTGTCACTTACGTGCGCCGAGCATGCTACTGTCCAGGGTGCTGATAGAGTTAATGGGCTGCACTAACTCTTTCAGCAACCTTCACAGTACATGCTCGGCGCGCGGAAAATACCATTTAAATGTAATAAAAAAATAAAAATTATACGTTCGTACTTACTTTCCTCCTGTCCGGCCTCCAGCGATGACGTTTCATCCCTTTCGCCGCTGCAGCCAATCACAGGCTGTAGTGGCGGTCACGCACGTCAGGATGACGCTTCATCCCACGTGACCGCCTCTGCAGCCAATCACAGGCTGCAGCGGCGACATGAATGAAACGTCATCGCTGGAGGCCGGACAGGAGGAAAGTAAGTATGAACGTATTATTATTATTTTTTGGCATGTATGTATGTTGGCATGTATGTATGTATGTATATCTGTGCATGTATGTTTGCATGTATGTTGGCATGTATGTATATATGTGCATGTTTGTATGTATATTTGCATGTATATATTTGCATGTATGTTTGCATGTATGTATTTTTGCATGTATGTTGTCATGTATGTATATATGTGCATGTGTGTATGTATGTATGTATGTTTGCATGTATGTTTGCATGAATGTATGTTTGCATGTATGTATATTTGCATGTGTGTATATATATATATGTATGTATGTTGTCATGTATGTATGTATGTATATATGTGCATGTATGTTGGCATGTATGTATATATGTGCATGTGTGTATGTATGTATATTTGCATGTATGTATGTTGTCATGTATGTATGTATATATGTGCATGTATGTTTGCATGTATGTTGGCATGTATGTATACATGTGCATGTTTGTATGTATATTTGCATGTATATATGTTTGCATGTGTGTATGTATGTTTGCATGTATGTATGTTTGCATGTATGTATGTTGTCATGTATGTTTGTATGTATGTTGTCATGTATGTATGTATATATGTGCATGTATGTATGTTTGCATGTTTTTATTTTTGCATGTATGTTTGCATGTATGTTTATATATATATATGTGCATGTATGTAATTATGTTTGCATGTATTTATGTTTGCATGTATATTTGTGCATGCTTGTATATATGTATTATGTATCTTTGCATGTTTGTTTGTATGTATGTTTTCATGTGTGTGTGTGTATGCATGTATGTATGATAGTTTGCATGTATATATGTGTGTATGTTTTCATGTATGTATATTTGCATGTATATATGTGCATGCTTGTATATATGTATGTATGTATGTTTGTATATATGTATGTATATTTGTATATATGTATGTATGGCCATGTATGATACTGTCTGCTGGCGCCCTGTATCTAAGTCAACTTCACGGCAGGCTTCTATACATGGTATAACAGTCAGTATCACACATTAAACTGAATCTAAGCCTATGACATGTTTTATTTCATTATTTTATTTTTTTACAGGTTTGGTGTTTGGACTACGTCGGTTTCGAGGACTACTTCGATGACGGTTTTTTTTCTACAATAAAATGGTTAATGAGGGTTGTGTTGGGGGTGCTTTATTTCAATAAAATATTTTATCTATATCTTTGTCTTTTTCTTTTCAAATTTTATTATTACCACTTTAGTAATGGCCGCTGTCTGAGTGACAACATCCATTACTAAGGCGAGGCTTAGTGTTAGCCAGTGCAGAGGCTAACACTAACCACCATTATTACCCCGGTACCCAAAACCACCAGGGGTGCCGGGAAGAGCCAGGTACGATCCAGTACCCGACCATCTGTTGTGATGGTCGGGCCCTGGGGCGGCCGCAGGCTGGCATTATGAGGCTGGGAAGGGCCAAAAACAGTGGACCTTCCCACCCTTGTAATGCTAGGCTGCTGCTGCTGTGTTGTATCTGGCTGGTTATAAAAGTGGGGGGGACCCCACGTCATTTTTTTAAATTATTTATTTATTTACATTTTTTTTTTTAAAAAGACATGGGGTTCCACCCAATTTATCATAACCAGCCACATACAACACAGTGTTATTAGCCTGGGAATGGACAAAACCAGTGGCCCTTCCCACCCATGTAATGCCAGACTGCTGCGGCCTTGTATATGGCTGGTTATTAAAAATGTGGGGGACCCGTCTATTGCTAAATTTGTTAAATTCCAAAAAAAAAACGACGTGGGGGTCCCCCCCATTTTTATAACCAGCCCGATACAACACAGCAGCAGCAGCCTAGCATTACAAGGGTGGGAAGGTCCACTGATTTTGGCCCTTCCCAGCCTCATAATACCAGCCTACGGCCGCCCCAGTACCCGACCATCACAACAGATGGTCGGGTACTGGATCGTACCAAGCTCTTCCCGGCACCCCTGGTGGTGGTGGGTACCGGGGTAATAATGGGTGGTTAGTGCTAGCCTCTGCACCGGCTAACACTAAGTACCGCCTTAATAATGGACGCTGTCAATCAGCCAACTGCCATTATCTAGGCACTAATAAAGTTTGAAAAAAAAACACAAAGACAATTCTTTTTTATTGAAATAAGAAATCCCCAACAAAACCCTCGTTAACCATTTTATTAAAATTTGAAAAAACGCAGATCTACGCAGTAGTCCAACGAATCGTAGATGTAGTCCAATCGGTACATCAAAATCTGCAACAACATAAAAAAACAGTTATCAATGTGAACAATACCAATACTTCTACTCACCTACACACATATATACACGCACACACAAACAAACAACCATACACAGACACACATATATACACAAACACAACAAGATATACACACACACATAAACAGACAAACACATATACACGAACTCACACATATCCAAACACACACACACACACACACAGTTATACACACATACACGAACACATATACACAAACACATATACAAACAAAAACACACATACCCAAACACACATATACACAAACACATATACACAAACACACCCATATATACACACAAACACACACCCATATACACACATATACACATATACAAAAACACACACAAACATCTACACACAAACATATACACAAATACACCCATATATACACAAACATATACACAAAACACATATACACAAACACACCCATATATACACACACACATATAAAAACAAAAACAGACAAAGTCACATACCCAAACACACATATATACACAAACACACACATACACAAACACGGTTTCTTTTAAATGCTGCTGGGGAACCCGCTCGATCCACTATATAAGGCTGCGCTACAGTGCAGCATTTAAAAGAAACAGGATCCTGACCTGTCCATAGAGTTTAAGGCAGCACAGAGTATTTCAGGAGATGAGCGTGCAGATTCAGTGCTGCTGCGAACTCTGCTCTTACCATTACGTAGCTCTCAGTCTGTTACCTCTCCTCCACTCCTGTCCTCCAGAACACCTTCACATGATTGGCAAGTCACCACGTAATGGTAAGAGCAGAGTTCACAGCAGCACAGAGTATTTCAGGAGATGAGCGTGCGGATCTTGTGCGGGGTGGTGACTTGCCAATCATGTGAAGGTGTTATTGAGGACAGGAGTGGAGGAGAGGTAACAGACTGAGCTACGTAATGGTAAGAGCAGAGTTCACAGCAGCACTGAATCTGCACGCTCCTCTCCTGAAATACTCTGTGCTGCTGTGAACTCTGTTCTTACCATTACGTAGCTCAGTCTGTTACATCTCCTCCACTCCTGTCCTCTATAACACGTTCACATGATTGGCAAGTCACCACCACGCACAAGATCCGCACGCTCATCTCCTGAAATACTCTGTGCTGCTGTGAACTCTGCTCTTACCATTACGTGGTGACTTGGCAATCATGTGAAGGTGTTCTTGAGGACAGGAGTGGAGTAGAGATAACAGACTGAGAGCTACGTAATGGTAAGAGCAGAGTTCACAACAGCACTGAATCTGCACGCTCATCTCCTGAAATACTCTGTGCTGCCTTAAACTCTGTGGACAGGTCAGGATCCTGTTTCTTTTAAATGCTGCACTGTAGCGTAGCCTTATATAGTGGATCGAGCGGGTTCCCTAGCAGCATTTAAAAGAAACAGGATCCTGACCTGTCCACAGAGTTTAAGGCAGCACAGAGTATTTCAGGAGATGAGCACGGGCAGCCGTTCGTTTTTCCGAGCCGTGCTCCCATCATGCACACGACCGTAAAAACACCCGTTATTGCGGGTCGTAATTACGACCCGCAATAACGGGCTCATAGACTTCTGTTACCCACGGGTACCTTTCCGTATTCTCACGGGAAGGTGCCCGTGCCGTTAAAAAAATAGAACATGTTCTATTTTTCTATTTTACGGGCCGTGCTGCTATAATTATAATGACAGCACGGTTCGCAAAAGCGGCCGGCTGCCCGTGGCCGGCCGGCCGTGCTCGTAGTTACGAGTCGTAATTACGAGCACGGCCCGTAAAATAAAAAAATAGAACATGTTCTATCTTTTTAACGGCACGGGCACCTTCCCGTGAGAAAACGGGAAGGTACCCGTGGCTAACAGAAGTCTATGGGCCCGCTATTTCGGGTCGTAATTACGACCCGTGATAACGGGTGTTTTTATGGTCGTGTGCATGAGGCCCCGTAATGACGGGTGGCTACATGTGTGCACCCGTCATTACGGCAGCGTTGCTAGGCGACGTCAGTAAGGGTATGTGCACACACACTAATTACGTCCGTAATTGACGGACGTATTTCGGCCGCAAGTACCGGACCGAACACCCTGCAGGGAGCCGGGCTCCTAGCATCATATTTATGTACGATGCTAGGAGTCCCTGCCTCTCCGTGGAACTACTGTCCCGTACTGAAAACATGATTACAGTACGGGACAGTTGTCCTGCAGAGAGGCAGGGACTCCTAGCATCGTACATAAGTATGATGCTAGGAGCCCGGCTCCCTGCACTGTGTTCGGTCCGGTACTTGCGGCCGAAATACGTCCGTCATTTACGGACGTAATTAGTGTGTGTGCACATACACTAAATAGTCACTGTTCAGGGTGCTGAAAGAGTTAACTGATCGGCAGTAACTGTTTCAGTACCCTGGACAGTGACTACCGATCACAGTACCTGTAAAAAAAAAGACGTTCATACTTACCGAGAACTTTCTGCTTCCTCCAGTCCGGTCTCCTGGCCGTTGCCTTGGTGACGCGTCCCTCTCGACATCCGGCCCGACATTCCTTGATGACGATGCAGCCTTGTGAGCGCTGCAGCCAATTACAGGCTGCCGCGGCCTCTGCAGCCAATCACAGGCTGCAGAGGCCTCTGCAGCCAATCACAGGCTGCCGCGTCAGAAAAGGTCGGACTGGAGGAAGAAGAGGGACTCGTCAACAAGACAACGACCGGGTACGTATGAAATGCTTTTTATTTTATTTTTAATCAGCAGCCTCTTTTCTCTATCAGTGATTGATAGAGATAAGTGGCTGCCGATTTGTATAATGTTTTTGACCGGGTTCGGTCAAAACGGGTTCGGCCGAACCCGGTGAAGTTCGGATTCGCTGCGAACCGAACTTTACCGGAAGTTCGGACCGAAACCGGGTTCGGTTGTCCCGGTTCGCTCATCCCTACTCATAACCCACGTAGAACTTCATCTGGACTTGGATGTTGATTTGCAGGATATCCATGGATATAGCACTTTAAAGATTCTCTTACCAAGAAAAGTTTTTTGCATGAGGGAAAAAAAAGGTTTAACCAATCAAAATACCAGATACCAGTCAAAATGAAAGTTTGGAAAATAATTTGTCCAATAGTCCGTTGAGACCGATGTTATAAATGCAAACAATTGCTCACACTTTATGTTCACTGGGCAATATCGCTCCTACTATTGGAAGCATAACAAGACATAGAATATAAAAAAAATATCAGAAATGATTTGGCTCTTTCCCTTATGATAAACTCATACAAGGATTGACCAATCCTAAGGATACGTTCACAGGGGTCCGCAGTGCATGCGACACAAAACGCGCAGGGAAATTTAGCCGAATATTGGCTATAAATGGTGCTTTGATTTGGTGGGGATATTTGACCGAATTGACCATTGCGGAAAACTGCTAACCGAAGACATGAACAGCCTACACTCAGCTCTCCTGGTGCTGTCATAGTAACGCGTCCATGATCCCCCGGCTGCTTTCTCTGTGAAGCCAGCCTCTTGTGAGAACGTTTCATCACATACGACCGCTGCTGCCTGTGATTGGCTGCAGGGGTCACAAGTAATGAAACATCATCACAGGAGGCTGGATGTACACAGCGCAGCCGGAAGAGCAGTGACGCATTGCCATGGGAGCGCCAGGAAATATATTATCACTAGATTTTTTTTCAAACGTAAAAAATTATTATTTTTTATTTAACCGGCAAATGCACAGCATAATCACAGCAAATTCCGCAACAACTGCATTTGTTGCAGAATTTGACTTGCTTATTTAATTCAATGAGGAAATTCTGCAACAAATGCACAACCATTTCACAATAAAAATGGACATGCTGTGGATTTATGATCTGCACCGCGGGTCAATTTATTAACGTAATCTGTGGGGAATTTTTACGCATGTGGATGAGATTTGATAAAATCTCATCACTTTGCTGCTACCATAAATGCCGTAGAATTTCCGCACATAAAATCCGGTCGGAAATTTCTCAGCGTATATGCCACACCTACCAGTGCCCACATGAGCCATCATACAGCAGGAATTAAGTGTTATGTTCTTTATGAAGTCTAATTATTTTCTCGATAGACTGACTGAGATGGGAGCCAAGATATTTCCTACTTTGTATTATAAAATACAAGAATTTCTCTTGCATGTGTATGAGATTTAGTTTTAACCTCAAAGATTACATATGCCCAAAGGAAACAAAACTATGTGTTAAAGATAAGATATTCAAGTGGAATTAGATGCTATCAGCATGAACACTCACAGGAAAAAATTGATTAATTCTTTTGAAATATCTCATTCTTTACTGAACTGGCACAACAAATGGTTTAAGAACATAGAGATGAGATTAAGACAACACAATCAAAAAGGAAAGAAAATAGAACTCCTTAAAAGACAAGATGGTGAAGTTCCAGCAGGATCGTGATTAAAGGCATTAAAAAGTGAGTTTCTCTATACTTCGGTATCAAATTTTGTTTGAGGCGAGAAGAGAATTCAAACCTAATTTACATTAGTCTGAGACTACATTGGAACTTGTTCCCCTTCCCAGCTTAAAATCTGGGACAATATGACTGTCCTGTCAAGTAGTACATATTGCGATTATAATTGTGAGCAGAGGGCAGACATAGCAAGTGTCTTTCAAAGTAATTGTATGCTTTGTAGAACAACAGTCAGAAGCCAAAGTAAGCGAGAGAAACAAGAATTTCAGAAGTGCTGTGTTGTATTGATCTAAGAACTCCCTGTTACAAAGGTATAATGGTAAAACAGCAATAAAAAACAAAACAAAAAGAACATTAAAATTTGCATTTAAAACTTATAATTTGAAAAAAGAAATAGATAACTTTATTTGGTCTGACGGTGAAGGTCGTTAATCTCTACAAGTTTTACTTTCTGTATTTACCAAAAAGTCAAAATGCAGGTAACGACAAACTCAACCACATACAAGATGGTGGGAACACGATTGTTACCGGAAAGGAATGAGTCCCGAATGACTCCACATGGCAGCACAGTGGCTCAGCGCTTAGGTCAAATCTGACCAAGGAAACATCTGCAGGGAGTTTTCATGTTCCACGTGTACTCTGTTTACCACCCACGCTACAACTGGCTTTCTCTACCTTCGAGTATATGTGTGTTTAAGATTGGCGTCTCACATATTCCCTATCTGTGTGCGGTGCCGCAGAAAATGTTGGCGCTATATAATAAAAAGACGTAAAAATAAATTAAAGGCTCTTGATTGGTAGATTTAGCATATATATCAACTTCCCCAAATGACATGGAGTAACAAAAACGGATTCACAGTTACATTATATCGAGTTTGGGCTTTTGTAGCATTCTTGCCTGTCAGCAAGTCTGTGCTTCTGTAAACTCGGGAAGTATGAAATAGCACAGTAGCCCTGATTACATAAAACTGTTTTACTCTAAAATACTCCCGCAATTTAGAGACATTATACTTTTAATAAGTGCCAAGCTCAGGGAGAAGTGCCCGTGGAGTGCTCCCCTCCCCGAAATCAAATATGGACAGACCGGTCAATCAGGCTGAGCCGGGAAATTTTCCAAAAATTATTTTTCTAAAACGCTGCAGTGCTTAAGGAAGAAAAAAATAGTTTTATTTATCAGTGCACCTGTCCATGGCCACAACGATAGCCGTAGCAGCTGCTATGGGGCCCAGAGGTTGGGATGGCCCACTCGGGTTCACAAACATTTTTCCTTTTTGTGGGGAATAACAAGCTCGTGGCTTTCTGCTATCTAGCACTACTATGTGGGTTCTGGGACATATGGCACTACTATATAATCATAATCATTGCTTTATGCTGCAGTTTTAATTTCGTGTCCCTAGGTGGTGGGGTCCATCTAATTTTGCTATGGGTTCCTACGAATTTTTGTTACGCCCCTGCATTTGTCACTATATCATGCTGCCCACAGTTAGGGAAGTACAGTATGAGTACAAAGATAGGTTCCCTTTAACACGCAGAAGTTCAACCACATTATTAAACAGCAAGCTACTTCTACTACTCCTAAAACAGACCCTTGGAGATGAACTATGCCATAATCCTTTATTTCCCCTGCAGTGATGCTACAGGGAAATTGAAGACTTACTGCGGAGTTCCTCCACTAATTACAGTTGAACTCTAGGGGTTCTAGCAGCAGGACTCCCTGTGATGGAGGAACCGTGTAACAAAAAGAGTTTGTCCAAAGTGGATAACCCCTTTAGCACTTCTCGAAATACCAACGTACATTGAACTGCTAAAACTATAAGTAGTTCTTATTTATGCATTTACGTTGCTGCCATTGTGTTATATCTAAATTAACACTATACTCTTGAACTTATACATCAATATGGTTACTACTTTATTACGTGATGTTTTTAGCCGGTCGGTATTTATCAGAAATTGACTTTGTCTTCTCTTTTGCTTTACATACAATATATGTATTATATCTTTTTGCTTATGATTAATTTCTTATATGGCAGCATATCCGCAAAATGTGTAACATCATATAAAGGGGCTCAAGTTATTTCTACACATTATTAGGAAGCTAAAGTATGCATCAGTACTGCTTATTGTTTATTCGGTAGCACCGAACGGTTTTATTTAGCAATTTAAGCTTTAGATATTTGATATGCTATTATACTAGCGGACCCGTTTTTGGGTTTGTAAAACATTTACTACACAGCTTTTTTCCAGTTGGTTTCCTTCCTCACCTACCCTGTGCCATTTATAATACCGGTGGCTTCTGATGTTATATAGGGGCCTCTGAACCCCCCTTATGCACCAGGGTTCTGGGGTGACTTACCTATGCACCCCCTATAGCTACACCTCTGCACATTGCATGTTTCTTAATGTATATGTTCACTTTTAAGAAACATTTTAGGCCATGTTCAAAACAGTGAACAGTGGCCATGTGCAAGCAGGGCAGCGATCAGTCGAAGAAAGAGCAAACGCTCGTCATCGGCTCATTGCATCTTTTTATTCAAATCAAGAAATGGTCACTAGTCGGCAGCACATCTCTCAGTGCAAACAGAAAATGTACTCCTGACATAATGCAAATGAATGGGGACGAGCGATCGTAGTAACGATCGTTCAAACCCATACATGCTGACTATTGCGCCTTGTAAATGAAGAAAACGAGTGCCGATCAACGAGCGGTATTGTCGATTGGGGCTTGTTTTCACAACCAGTATCGGGCCATCTAACAGGACCTTTAGCAGATAAACGAGACCACCTATACAAGTGTTTGCACTAAGCTCGGATACAGCGAATGTACTTTTGAAGAGTGCAGAAAAATACAGAAATGCGGTAAAAAGCTCTTACCTCCTTTAACCCCTTCCCGCTCCTGGACGTACTATTAGGTCATGGCAGCTGTATCGTTCGCGCTCCATGACCTAATAGTATGTCACGGGAGTAACGGCCGTTTCGGCCGTCCTCCCGACACATACAGGAGCTGTGACAGCTGCTGTCTTGTTCAGCAGCTGTCACAGCTCCTACAGCGGGGACCGATCGCTGTGTCCCCGCTGATTAACCCCTTAAAAGCCGCGTTCTATAGAGATCGTGGCTTTTTAGGGGTTAAGCTGCCATCGCCGGCCTGCTACGCGATAGCGGCCGGCGATGGTGACTATGGCAACCGGACACCAAACAATGGCAACGTCAGGACCCACTATGCTTGCTGTCAGTGAGTAGCTGACAGTTCTAATACACTGCACTACGCATGTAGTGCAGTGTATTAGAATTGCGATCAGGGCCTCCTGCCCTCAAGTCCCCTAGTGGGACAAAGTAATACAGTAAAAAAAAAAGTTAAAAAAAGATGTGTAAAAATAAGAAAATAAAAGTTTTAAAAGTATTATAAGTAAAAATCCCCCTTTTCCCCTTATCAGTCATTTATTATTAATAAAAATATATAAACAAACAAATAAACTATACATAATTGGTATCGCTGCGTCCGCAACGGCCTGAACTACAAAATTATTTAGTTATTTATCTCGCATGGTGAACGCCGTAAAAGAAAATAATAATAAACCGAACCACAATCACAATTGTTTGGTCACTTCACCTCCCAAAAAATGGAATAAAAAGAGATCAAAAAGTCGCATGTACCGAAAAATGGTATTGATTGAAACTACAGTTCGTTACGCAAAAAATAAGTCCTCGCACGGCTTTATTGATTGAAAAATAAAAACGTTATGGCTCTTAGAATAAGGTAACAGAAAAAGTGAATGATTGTTTACAAAACGTATTTTATTGTGCAAACGCCATAAGACATAAAAAAAAACTATAAACATCTGGTATCCACGTAATCGTATCGCCCCGCAGAATAAAGTGAATATGTCATTTATAGCGCACGGTGCACGCAGTAAAAAAAAAAAAGAATAAAAAAAACAATAGTAGAATTGCTGTTTATTAGTCACCACGCCACCTAAAAATAGAATAAAAACTGATCAAAAAGCCGCATGCACTCCAAGAAAACTACAATGGATTCCTCAAGGGGTCTAGTTTCCAAATTGGGGTAACTTTTGGGGGTTCCCAATGTTTTGGCACCACAAGACCTCTTCACACCGGACATGGTGCCTAATAAAAAAAGAGGCCTCAAAATCCACTAGGTGCTCCTTTGCTTCGGAGGCCGATGCTTCAGTCCATTACCGCACTAGGGCCACATGTGGGATATTTCTCTAAACGGCAGAATCTGGGCAATACGTATTAAGTTGCGTTTCTCTGATAAATCCTTTTGTGTTATAAAAAAAATGGTATAAAGAGGATTTTCTGACAAAAAAAAAATGTAAATTTCACCTCTACTTTGCTCTAAATTTCTGTGAAACACCTAAAGGGTTCATAAATGTTCTAAATGCTGTTGTGAATACTTTGAGGGGTCTAGTTTCTAAAATGGGGTATTTGATAGGGGTTTATAATATATGGGCCCCTCAAAGCAACTTCAGAACTGAACTGGAACCTAAAAAAATAAATAAACGAGGCAATACTTTGCTTCTTACATTATACTGATAATGAGCCGTGCCCACCCCGAGATGACCCCAGTTTTGACCGTTTGTATAAACGGAGACCCCTATTAGACCGTTCCAGTGCCCGGTTTTCCCAAGCATTCACCCCCGAGAAGTGTATTTCTATTGATGAGTCCCTGGTACATTTTAAAGGGAGGGTTCAATTCCGCAAGTACCTGCCGGGTAAGAGGGCAAGGTATGGCGTGAAGATGTATAAGCTGCGAGAGTGCATCCGGGTATACCTACAGGTTTAGGCTATATGAAGGGAAGGCCACCCCCAAACCAGACTGCATCCTGGACTACAATAGGTACATGGGAGGGATGGACTTGTAAGATCAAATCCTGAAGCCCTACAGCGCCATGCGGTGTGGTATAAGAAGCTGGCCGGGCACATCATACAGATGGCATTGTACAATGCGTACGTGCTACGTCGATGTGCAGGCCAGACGGGAACTTTCCTGGAATTTCAAGAGGTGATTATCAAGAACCTAATCTTTAGGGACCAAGAAGGGGGGGCACCCAGTACTTCTGGAAGCGGGGCCACACGCATCGTACCAAGGCGGCAACACTTTCCAGGAGAAGTTCCCCAAACTGGCAAGAAGGGAAAAAGTCAAAAGAGGTGCAAAGTCTGCTATAAGAGGGCGATAAGGGATGACACAATATATCAATGTGACACGTGTCCCGAATAACCAGAGCTCTGTATGAAAGTCAGTTTTAAAATTTATCATGCATCCCTTGGTTTATAATTTACCCCAATTTTACTTACCCTGATGCACTCCGCACAGCTTATCCCCCCTCGTCTTTCCCCTCTGAGCCCTGCTGTGTGTCCAGGCAGCTGATAACAGCCACATGTAGGGTATTGCCATACCCGGGAGAACCCACATTACAGTTTATGAGGTGTAGGTCTCTGGTCAAAATGCTCACTACACCTCTAGATGAATGCCTTAAGGGTGTAGTTATTACAACGGGGTCACTTCTTGCGGGTTTCAACTGTACTGGTACCTCAGGTGCTTCTGCATACATGACTTCGCACTAGAAAATCCCCAGTAGGCCAAATGGTGGTCCTTTCCTTCTGAGCCCTCCCATGGGCCCAAACGGCAGTTTATCACAACAAATGGGGTATTGCGGCACTCAGAACAAATTGCGCAACAGAATGGGGTATTTTGTTTCTTGTGAAAATAAGAAATTTTCAGCCAAAACGACATATTATTTGAAAAAAATAATTTTGTTTTAATTCCCAGCCCAATTCAAATAAGTTCTGTGAAAAAACTATGGGGTCAAAATGGTCACAACACCCATAAATGAATTCCTTGAGGGGTGTAGTTTCCAAAATGGGGTCATTTGTGGTTGGTTTCTATTGCTTTGATACCTCTGGGGCTCTGCAAATGCGACATGGCACCCGAAAACCAATCCAGCAAAATCTGGACTCCAAAGAACACACAGCGCTCCTTTCCTTCTGAGCCCTCCCATGGGCCCAAACGGCAGTTTATCACCACAAATGGGGTATTGCCGCACTCAGGACAAATTGGGCAACAAAATGGAGTATTTTATTTCTTGTGAAAATAAGAATTTTTGAGCTAAAATGACATATTATTGGAAAAAATATATATATTTTTAATTCCCAGCCCAATTCAAATAAGTTCTGTGAAGAAACTATGGGGTCTAAATGGTCACATTACCCATAAAGGAATTCCTTGAGGGGTGTAGTTTTCAAAATGGGGTCACTTCTGGTGGGTTTTTATTGCTTTGATACCTCTGGGGCTCTGCAAATGCGACATGGCACCCGAAAACCAATCCAGCAAAATCTGCACTCTAAAGAACACACAGCGCTCCTTTCCTTCTGAGCCCTCCCATGGGCCCAAACGGCAGTTTATCACCACAAATGGGGTATTGCCACACTAAGGACAAATTGGGCAACAAAATGGGGTATTTTGTTCCCTGTGAAAATAAGAAATTTTGATCACAAATGACATTTTATTGGAAAAAATGACATTTTTTTCATTTCAGAGCCCAATTCAAATACGTGCTGTGAAAAAACTGTGCGGTCATAATGGTAACAACAACCATAAATTAATTCCTTGAGGGGTGTAGTTTCCTAAATGGGGTCACTATTGGGGGATTCCTACTGTTTTGGCACCTCAACACCTCTTCAAACCTGGCATGCTGCCTAAAATATATTCTAATCAAAAAGAGGCCTCAAAATGCACTAGGTGCTTCTTTGCTTCTAGGGCTTGTGTTTTAGTCCACGAGCGCAGTAGGGCCACATGTGAGACATTTTTAGTAGTGTTTCTCTGGTAAAACCTCCTGTGTTACAGAAAAAAAAATGAATAAAATTGAAATTCAGCAAGAAAAATGAAATTTGCAAATTTCACCTCCACTTTGCTTTAATTCCTGTGAAATGCCTGAAGGGTTAAAAAACTTTCTAAATGCTGTTTTGAATACTTTGAGGGGTCTAGTTTTTAAAATGGGGTGTTTTATCAGGGTTTCTAATACATAGGCCCCTCAAAGCCACTTCAGAACTCAAGAGGAACCTTAAAAAAAAGGCTTTTGAAATTTTCTTAAAAATATGAGAAATTGCTGTTTATGTTCTAAGCCTTGTAACGTCCAAGAAAAATAAAATTATGTTCAAAAAACGATGCCAATCTAAAGTAGACATATGGGAAATGTGAACTAGTAACTATTTTGGGTGGTATAACCGTCGGTTTTACAAGCAGATGCATTTCAATTCTGAAAAATGCAATTTTTTCAAAATTTTCTCTAAGTTTTGCAATTTTTCAACAATAAACACTGAATATATCGACCAAATTTTATCACGAACATGAAGCCCAATGTGTCACGAGAAAACAATCTCAGAATCGCTTGGATAGGTTTAAGCATTCCGACGTTATTACCACATAAAGTGAAATATGTCAGATTTGAAAAATGGGCTCTGAGCCTTAAGGCCAAAACTAGGCTGCGTCCTTAAGGGGTTAAAATATCACATATATGCCTGGGGATATATTCACAAAAAACTATTAGGTATCCACTTCAGGAAGAGTTACAGATTCAGACAGGTGTAGTTTGAAATGCATGAATATTTATACAGAATGAAATGTGTTAAATCCTCTGCAGAAAGGCAAATCAAACAATGAATTTCAATCTAGATGCGCTATGAATCCAGTGCCTGTCTGCAATGTGCACATGAGTTAATATACAGATATCGTTACAGTACCGTGCAAGCGCTAGTGACTGAACCGGGTCTTTCAACACCACTACTTTCCTCCTAAAGAGCAGCACTTTATAAAACAAGTGCATTAATATGTGCAAATAATGTGAATAAAAGCTGAAAATGTCAAGTTGAGATGCTGGAAGTAATTCAGCCCATTGACTCTTTCGAATTGTCATGAGTCATAAACAAGGATCAATCAAGCAGAATTCAATAATAAAAGAAAATGCTAAAATGAGTTTACAGGCTGTAGTTTAGGCTGACATTTTATTTTCCAAAAGATGCTCGTTTTAGTTTAATGCCTAAAATTCGGTAAAAATGTCACAAGAAGGATTAGCTTCTATGAGCAAACAGCAGTGGGTAATGCTCAAACGTGTGTGTTTGGAATGGGCAGCTGGATGAAATAACACGTGTGAGACCTCCATCCATTTCACACAATTGGGCCACTGATGCGCATCATCAAACTAAAGCTAAATTACTTTTACAAAGCATCAATTGTCAGATAAGAACGCTAGAAATTATGGACATCTATGGCTCTGTTCACAAGTTAATCATGATTTCTATTTTTACAGGATCCATGACGGATATGACAGATCCATTATGATCAATCAAGATCAGCTATTATGGATCTGTTTATTCTCCTGGATCAGTCATGTTTCTCTCAGTTATCAGGGTTTGTTTTTTTTGCTGGATACAGCGTATTACGCTATTCTAACCGCCAAAAAACAACTAAATAACAGAAAAGAACTACCGGTGGTGTGAACAATGTATAAGATCTCAAAGTGCACCTGTCATGACAGGTATACTTTAAACAGGGATCTGTAAGGCCCCATGCACACAAAACGTGCTTTTGCGGCCACAATTCCACAGGTGAATTGCGGCCCCATTCATTTCTATGGGGGCATGCACACGACCGCAGAAAGAACGGATATGTCTTATTACAGTCGTCTTCTGCAGTCCGGGCTCATTGAAAATAATGGCCGCAGCCAGGTGCATTGCCCGCGATTTGCGGGCGGCTTGCGGCTGACAGTCCGCTGCCGGCCGACCCGAAAATCACTGCCGTGCACATGGCTACGGTCGTGTGCATGAGGCCTAAGGGTGTATTCACACAGTACAGTTTTGCTGCGCGGCCAAATACCGCAGGTATTTGTAACACGATTTTCCGTGGTTTCCATGCTAACTGCAAAATGCATGCATTTTATGCATCGCAGTAAAAACACATGCGTTTTTGCTATGCTAGTTTTGGCCAATGCAGCAAAACTACACTGTTTTTTAACAATATGCACTGCTACTTTGTACTTGAAGTCTCCTTCATGTAGGTGGTGCTTTGCGATGGTTAGCTCAGTGGAACAATGTACTAAAACCACTTCGCGTCCAGTAGTTTAGTGGGCTTGTCAAGTCTACACAACTTTTTTGCAATATCTGAGTTACCAATAGTCCCGCTGCTGCATTTTAGGGTGCCATTGATTTTAATGGATTCCCGAGGTCAACCAGAGCCACACTGCTTGTGGTTTTCCAGCTAATTGGGGAAGGAGAGTTTCGGACCACGGGAACCTCTTTTGTACCTCAGCATATACTGAAAAGGCATTTAGAAAGGGAATGTAATTAACAGACAGTGTCAAAATTGTATCAGTGTACATTAAAGTGTACCCACCGTTTCAGGAATATCACGATTTCTGACCATTAAATGACTTGTATCCTGTATTTATCACAAATGTTTTCCTCTGCAGGGAAATCTTCCCCTCATTTCCAATGCCAGGGGAAGGAGCTTAGCTGCTATGATGTCTCGCATACACAGCACACAGAGATGGAGATGCTGCTCCCATATCGCTCACTCACAGACCAGCAGCAGCATGGTAGACATTTTACAGCAGTTATGAGTAGTGTTAGGGTCCGCCTACACGGCCCGACATGAGCGGTGTAAAAGAGCGCTGAACAACAAGACAACATTTGCTCGTTCATCGGCTGATTGTTGCCCAGCTTACACAAGCCAATGATCGTTCACATGAATGCTCGTTTGCACGATAATTGGCCCATGTAAAAGATCCTTTACTGTGGATCCATCACTGGGTTGAGACAGTAGAACACCTACTAGTAGCAGCAACGTTTCTGTGTGTCTCTGCCTGTTTCTCTGCAGCGGTTATCTCCTACCCTCTTTATAGACATCCAGTAACTAGAAATTGTACGATACGTAGAAAAAGAGGCATTTTTTTGTAATAAGATATATTACAAAGTTTTTATCTTTGCTTGTACTATTGATTTTTGGAAAGTCTGTTGAAACAAAAGTTACTTTTTAGGTCCATCCACAAACCATTCCCAAAAATAACTCTCGGGAGGCTGCATTCTACTTTTGTCTATTTATCAGGTAGAAAGTGTGAGGGAATCTCTGCCTATCTCCAAGCAAGTCAGTATTCAAGTCATGATACAGCATCTGTCGCATGGATGAAGTGATAAAACTGGTTACTTTATAACGAATAACGGAAAAAAACGTGTGTAAAATGTCAAACACCACAAGGTCAAAGTAATACGTACTGCATTATGGGTGGAATCAAATAAATGTTGCAGAACAGACCACACCATGCACCATTTCATACCACAAGGCCTAATTGGTAAAACCCTTGCCCACTGTCTGCTATTTATCACTGCTTGTTAGGTCACATTTATACATTTACAGATTTGCCCAGTATATAGCATCACTATTTTAAAGCCAAAATCAGTAGTTGCTACAAAGAAAAGAAGAATTATAAAACATTCCATTATATTTCTCATGTGTTTAGGATCCAGCCCTGGTGTCGGCTTCAAAATACTGATGCTAAATACTGATCAACACTACAATGAGGCATTAAAGCAGCATTTTTCTATGTAGAAAAGTATTCTAAAACACTTATATGGCCAGAGTTGTGAAAATATATTTCTATCATTAGTTACACATGTTATTATGGCCCTCAGCAATATTCTCTGGATACTAATTGAAAATACTTTGCTAAAAATTTTTTTTACATAGTATCTTTCACACCTGAATCTCTGTCAAAAGGGGAGAATAGCAATGTACAGAATATGTAATTTAAAAATAAATAAATAAATATATATATATATATATATATATATATATATATATATATACATACACACACCATATAATTCAAACTCAAAATAACATTTCAATATCTTTTATACATGCAAAATGGGTAATAACCATGCAAAAAAGCCAAAGCAGCATGCAAAGCACAGGGAAAGGGCAACTGATCAGTGTAATATGTTAGACTAGAAAGGTACAGGTAGTGCCATTGTCTTTTGCAGTAAACCTCAATCCAAAATCATATATCAGCAAAATAAAGATAGACATAAGCCTGTAATGCATGAGCAAGTTCCATTACCATGGTTACAAGGCTTTAGAATAGGCCTCTCTGATGACGGACTGAGATTGCCCTGTATATCTGGAAAAACCATAAAGAGATTTTATATACCACTGAAGCATAATACTTTTCATGCCCAATAATCGCATACAAATTTCCACATGTAATCTTAATTATACACTAAAGTGACGGGCTGGTGTAGCAGCTGAATACTTGACATAATAAAAAATTATCATGATGGTACAACCTATTTAATCATATTAGCATGTACCCTAGAGAGATAACGTACATATGGTTTTAAAGATGAGCCTTGTCATAATCAGCAGCTTACGTTAAGTTCAGTGCATTGGTAGGCAAAGTGGTACTGACATCAGCCAACAGGAATTAACGTCTTTCCTGACATTTGTCATTGCACAGAAAAGGATTACGGTCGCTGTTGGCACTTTAAGCACTTCTTCCCGGTAGCGCTGTATTTATGATGAATGTTTAAGGAACACATGCACACAAGCTGAAACATAAGCCTCAGAATAGAGGAAAAGGTATTCTAGTCACCTTTAGGCCGCGGAGTCCGTTTTCTCCGGTCTCGGAAAGCTGCTCCGGATTGCAGGGCCTCCAGCAGGCTATCCATCACTCCAGTCTCTTCACCCTCTGCAAAAAGAGATTGAGGGAATTCCATCAACTATCTAAGTTACCATAGTAATGTCAAAGACATACAGACAGATAAAAAAAGATCACTCTGTTATGACTAAAACCAGCAATTTTAAAACCAGACAAGCTTTTAACTGACTCATATATCATCCTTTTCTTAATAAAATCAGTCTCATTTCGTTTTGGTGTTGCTATCTAGTAAAGTGGACGAAAGTTCAATTGATTTACTTCAGGCCGTAGGCTTTACAGCCAGTGACAGTAATCTCAAAAGGAATATGGCTTCTGTCTTATCTTCTTTTTTTTCTGAACCCTGTGCGCTAAGGTCACTCATAAATCATATGTCCCTGGTGAAAAAGTGGAACTTTATCGCTACCTTAAAAGGAATCAACTGTAGTTATATCTGACTTAACAGAACCCAAAGGCGTTGAATTTTAAAAGCTTCTCCCTTTGTGCACCTTAATCTTCATTAGGTTTCCCCTGATGTATTTATAAAAATGCACTTAATTATTAAAAGCGTGTACTGGAGAAATACGAGGCAGAAATAAATGGTTTATACCAACTACCTCAAACATGCGCCCCTGGTCAAGATCTAGCTTTTCCGATGGATGCCGTTCTATGAATAGTTTATGTATAGAAGGCCAGATTAATAGACCTGCACAAAGTTTAATGCCTAAATGTCTAGACGTGCCAATTATTTATTCATCTCTCATTAGCAGCCATTCATGGAGAGCTTTCAGCTGAAGCACGTTATTTGTATTAGTCTAGGACGGTTTCGCCGACTCTTCATCAACAGATGATTTGCTTGATTACAACTAAACTATGAATCCAAAAGTCCTAGGCAAAATAATGAACGTGTCATTTGCATTTCAATGAATGTGAGAGCTGATGACCCAAGTCATATCATGGTCACCAGAGCATGGCAACACAACATCTAGGGAATCTTCTTATCAGACAATTTTGTGCACTGAAAGAGATAGGGAACAAAGAGACTGGCACGTTTGATAAAATGTACGATAAAGAGAAAAGTATCACATAGACTATCAAGAAAAGGTTTTAGCACTATAGTCACTTGAGTCATATAGTCATAAATCATATTGATAAAACTCCTTTAATATAGAATTAATAGAATATATATCTCTATCTCTATCTCTATATATATATATATATATATATATATATATATATATATATATATATATATATCTACGTAGAGGAAGTAACAGGTGCCGATTTTGGTTTAGTTACCAAAAAGTGAGCAACATTTCAGTCCACATCGGAACCACCCTCAATGTATCCTCTGTGCATGTTTTTTTTTTTAACAGTTACCTTTATTAACAACGTCACTTAAAGACAGGCAGCCATTTTATAAAACATCTAGAAACAGTAAATACAGGCACAGTGAAGTTATTCATCATTATTCTACCATTAGTTTTATTCAATTAGCCCATGGATGCGTCATCTATGTTGCCCTAAGGTTATGTTTATACGCAAAACTGCTGTAAAAAACAGAGTTGTTTTTTAAACCACAATGTTTTTTGAGGCCGTTTTGAGCTGTTTTTCTATTCACCCAATGAAAAACGGTTTCAAAAACAGCTCAAGAAGTGACACGCACTTCTTTTTACGTGCCGTTTTTTCCAAAGGACGCATAAAAAAACGCCCCGTCAGAACGAGACACAGTTTTTCCCATTGAAATCAAGGGGCAAATGTTGGGAGGTTTTCAGCTTCCGTATTTTCAGCCGTTTTTCGGGGTGTTTATGCCCTGAAAAACAGCTGAAAATAAGCCATGTGAACAAACCATAAACACACGTACGTATACCATGTAGAGCTATTGTTAACTGAATGTTAAGGATCACATAGTGTGTGTGTGTGTTGGCCACATGACTTACGCCATGTTTAATCCAATGCATTACACACGGGTAGTATACTTGGAATAGAGAGAAGCTCCAGGAACCGCATGGTAGATAGAAATTAAAAACTAACTTTTAATGAAAAAACATAATAAAAACCATACGTGCACATATAAAAAATGGAAGAAAACTGCTGACGTGTTTCGGACACCCCGTGTGTCCTAAGTCATAGCTAATGTTACTGAGACAACGAACAAACCTAAATTACCTAAATTAACCAGATTACCAAAATTACACACGGTAATCTGGGTGCTAAACCATTCTACTGTGAAGAGGCAGGAACATTTTGAATAAAGGTTGATTAGAGAACTATGATTTCCTATTCCACAGATAAATAAAATAAACCCCTTTAACCCTCTCTCTGCAAAGGAAGTATCGCATACATCCTGGCAGAAAGGCACTACTGTAGCCAAGGACATATCTGATACGTCCTTGCCACTAAGAGCTGTAACTCAGATTGGATAGTAGATAGAGCTGCTACCCAGGGCTTGTTTGAAAGCTAAGAATCTAGTCAGAGCTAGAACAGGTTGAAGTGAGTTGAATATACTTGCAGCTCTCACTTCCTACCCGTGCTTCTAACAGCTCTAACTCAGGCTAGTTTGCAGCTAGATTTTTAGGCAGAGGAGAGGGAGGGGGCAGCAGGGGGATGTGCAGGAAGTGTGCAGGGAGAGAAGGAGACGCTGTGATTCTCCTCCTGTCCCTGTATGACTATAGATGACCCCAGGGGGAGGGGTAACATGAGATTTTTTCATGTCAACACCCATTTCTAAATGTCAATCGTTTATGGATTCCACGAACCGGATGTTTACCAGCATCCTGATCGCAGTGTCAAATATTGTACGTAGCGCCAAGAACTTGAACAATACACAAGCATCAATAAAGTTTGTGCATTTTATACTGTCCCTATCCTGTTCGTACCCAATCTTTAGCGTAAAATCCGCTAAAGCACTTATTTAGCGATACCAGTACACGCTACTGTCATAGCAGTAACAATTATTACTAGGGAATCATTTCTTGTATGTTTCTGATGAATGTAAAAGATTTTCCGTAGTCATAAAACTAATTTTCATCCGCTGACGATTGCCATAAACGATCTTTACCAACTAGTACTACAGAAAAAACACAGTATTAGTTAACACATTAGAATACGTTTTTGGAATTGCAATAATTCATCAGGGTTAGGCTTTTTGCAAAATTGCTGTAAAATATACAGATTTTGCTGCACTTTTTTCAATCATGGCAAAATAAGCAATTTGACCATGACATGTCAAAACAGCCCTAGAGTTTGTATAGGGGGATGCAAAATGATACAGTATACCTCTAATTATTGTTTTTTTTTTTAAAAATCCACAATTACTGTTTCTCACTAAGTTATGTGAAATTAGACATGGCTGCCAATAGCAGGTCAAAACAATTGCTATTATCAGGTTGTCTGCTTTCAGGAAATACGCTCGTTGACGATAATTGCCCTGTGTAAACAGGTCAGCGATCAGCAGATGAACGAGAAACGCTGAATCATCTGCTGAACGGATCGTTTTAAAAATGTAAAATATTATCGTTGTCGGTTGCACATCTCCCCGTGTAAACAGTGAGATGGCTGCCGACATGATAATGTATGGGGACGAGCGATCGGGGTAACAACCGTTCGTCCCCATCCATAGCTCTGTGTGACAGGAGCAAACGAGCGCCAATCAAAAGATCGGCGCTTGATGCAACGGCCGATTATCGGCCGGTGTAATAGGGCCTTTAGGTGGTGCACTCACTTTTTAAGGTGTGTAATTCCTATATTTTATAGGATGTAACTTTTTTTTACATTTCCAGTTTGAAATCAGATTTTGTCTCTCTAATTCTGGTGATTTTATAAAGATATGTGCATGTAGACACAGGGATAAGTAACATGTATGAACTCTGCACGTATAGAACTTTTATTTTTAGGATGTGTGACATTTTTCTCCTAGGGTCACATGTTTAGCCACAATTTACAGTTTAATAATTTTTTTATGAAAAATTTCATATGGACACAAAATTGCATGACTGTGCTTGTGTGTATAAAGTGCTAAGTGGCATATGCCAGGTGCAAAGTGTCCAAAAACCCCTGGCAGTGAAAGGGTTAGGTAAATATGGAAAATTAACACCAAGGATATGGCAGGCTACACAAACAACATGTGAATATAAAGTTTCATGTTCACATAACCTGTACCGCGTGGTCACAGGGAGTCAGGGGTGTAACTAGGAAACACTGGTCCCCATAGCAAACATTTTACTGCCCACCCTTCCTTGAGTGCCACACACAGCCCCCCCCCTTGCATTGTGCCCCCCTGTAGATAGTGCCATACAGCCCCCACCTCACCCTTATAGACACAGTGCCCCCACCTCCCCCTTGTAGATAATGCCACAAAGTTCCCCACCTCCCCTTGTAAATAGTGGCATACAGCCCCCCAAACAAATAAAACAAAAAAAACATACTCACCTAGGCCCCGTTCCCGCAACGAACAGAGCTGCTCTACAACGCCAACAGGATCCTTGCGTAGGACGACGTGATCCAGTGACGTCATCACGCCAGCATGTAGCCTAGTAAATGGCAGAGCAGGGATATACCTCCCTGCTATACCATAGTGTACAATAGTATCTGCGTCCTAAGGATGCAGAAACAATTGAATGTAGCATCGCTCTACCGATGTAGCAGCCATAGCGGCGTCATCAGGCATGGGGGGGCTGTGCCGACGGGTGGCACGGGCCCCGCACATGCCGCAGGTCCCCTAGCAGCCGCTACGGCTGCTTCGGCGGTAGATACGCCACTGCGGGGAGTACAACAGAAGTCAATAGTAAATGTGATGTGACCATGATGGTGACATAACATTTTCCATGCATTTCTATTGAAGGGTAGCTTTTGTGTGAATTGAACTGCAATAGGACTTCTATGCATAGGAAAAAAAACCGACACGGGAAATCTCACAATTAATCCGGCCACGTAAGATTAATTTGAAAGCCGGGACATTGGCTCTACCTTACAGAGAAATTCAATTAATAGCGTTAAGACTGAACATGCTTCCACCATGTTTTTGTAATTACAGATAACAATATTTAATTTGTTTAACGGTGGACAGGTGCAGCTTTCCCAGGCAGCAGCTTAGTGTGTCGCTCCCGGTGCCTAGCAAGGAAATAGATAGTAGACATTTGTTAAAGAGGCTCTGTCACCAGATTTTGCAACCCCTATCTGCTATTGCAGCAGATAGGCGCTGCAATGTAGATTACAGTAACGTTTTTATTTTTAAAAAACGAGCATTTTTGGCCAAGTTATGACCATTTTTGTAATTATGCAAATGAGGCTTGCAAAAGTCCAAGTGGGTGTGTTTAAAAGTACAAGTCCAAGTGGGTGTGTATTATGTGCGTACATCGGGGCGTTTTTAATACTTTCACTAGCTGGGCGCTCTGATGAGAAGTAACATCCTCTTCTCTTCAGAACGCCCAGCTTGTGACAGTGCAGATCTGTGACGTCACTCACAGGTCCTGCATCGTGACGGCCACATCGGCAGCAGAGGCTACAGTTGATTCTGCAGCAGCATCAGCGTTTGCAGGTAAGATCGACTTACCTGCAAACGCTGATGCTGCTGCAGAATCAACTGTAGCCTCTGCTGCCGATGTGGCCGTCACGATGCAGGACCTGTGAGTGACGTCACAGATCTGCACTGTCACAAGCTGGGCGTTCTGAAGAGAAGAGGATGTTACTTCTCATCAGAGCGCCCAGCTAGTGAAAGTATTAAAAACGCCCCGATGTACGCACATAATACACACCCACTTGGACTTGTACTTTTAAACACACCCACTTGGACTTTTGCAAGCCTCATTTGCATAACTACAAAAATGGTCATAACTTGGCCAAAAATGCTCGTTTTTTTAAAATAAAAACGTTACTGTAATCTACATTGCAGCGCCTATCTGCTGCAATAGCAGATAGGGGTTGCAAAATCTGGTGACAGAGCCTCTTTAAGAGATAGGATCCAATGATGTACAATGCTGAGCAGAGGTAAAAGACACAGTAAGCACATTCTGTAATTGCACGGAGTACTGGTAGCGCCATTTACAGTGTAAGCAAACTGAAAAGAACACTTTTACTTTAAACAACATGAAACCGCTCAGGGATCCCTGGATTCATTGTAATTTGCATTTATATGAAGCCGATCATTAAATAAAAATCCCACGGCTCAATTCAACCTTAAATTAGCACATATATTCAGTCAGCAGAATTATACTTTAGAGGAATGCAAACATCCTTTTGCGGGGTGTAATTCTGCTAGGTTGGTTTGACAAGTCTGAAAGATGATTACAGAAGAGGAGCTGATCTGTTCTTGCTCTTAAAAATTACACCGAGAAAAAAAATTACCTGACAGGCGACATGCATGAGCAAATGCAACGAACAGAACGGCGCTGATCAATTTTAAGACCACTTCCAACAGTGAAAAGACATGATAGAATGGATAATACAATTGCAATAGATTCTTCTAGAAATAAACGGATATAAAAATGTCCTTTAACCCTCGTAGACGATCAGATAAAAGCAGCGTCGCCTAAAACACAGTTTTCCGTCAATGTCCAAATTGTAATTGTCATAAAGATAGGAGACCGTACAATCCCACATTATTTCCTCAATAGGGCCTTGCACGCACAGGACACAAAGTCATAACGTCGCTTGTGTTTGCCATGACATGACAACTAGATTTCAGTACAAATTTACCACATAGATTGGCTAGTCATAACTGTACTAATCACAATAAGGAGGGAGAAACACTATGTTTTATTATATTATTTCAATGCAGCTACACACAGCGTCAGGATTAGCAACAGGGGTACAGAAATAAGTGAAATTTGCTCTTTCGAGACTCTGGGTTGCTTTGTTCACAATTACGTTACCTAACTTTACTTGATTATACACATTTCATTAAATTTAAGCGCTTTCTCAAGCAATAAATTGGTATTTACTTGTTTTGCAAACATTTCTGAGATTGCCATTAACTGCTTGTTTTATACAAGAGAAATAAAGCTGTAGACTCGGACTCAATTTTGGGTGGAGTTTAAGTCGGTAGAAACGTACCGACTACTACTTGTGCTTCAAAATAAAATATTATTAATATTGTATAAATGTATTAAAATACATATCCTGTGGCATATTTACTTTATTAGGAATTTCGGAAAGTTTAGAAATGTTAATCAGATAAATATATGCGACGTTCGATCAATCTAAGGCACCTATTAATAAAAAAAATCCCAAAACTAGAATGTTGTAGCAGAAATAGAGAATTGGCTATCACCTCTCCTTTAGACGAAGTATCTTCATTCTTCTGCTCCAAAGCCCTTAGTTAAAATGTCTGAATCTGGTCTGCACATGCCCAGTAGTGAAGTTCCTCCTCTGAAGACTGAGGAAGAAGTTCACTACCGGGCATGCCTACAGTCATCTTCGAGCTGCTGGAGAGGACAGGAAGATCGTACTATGCTGGGGTCGGAAGTTTAGCTTACCAACTTCACAGCCCTGGAGACAAAAAGGGGAAAAGTTCTAAAAAGCAATGAAAAAGAATCAGGACCAGATACACAACTGCAAGACATTACAGTCTACCATATGCATTACAAGTCCTGAGTTGACAGATTCCAATACCAGTGTCATCTGTAACAGTTTCCCAGCTGGTAAAGTAGGACAATAACCGAGCGGATAATAAACCAAATGATTAATAGTATTTTACAAGGTCATGCAATTTTCTTAGTGATTGGCTGCCATTTTATCCTACAGCAGGACAATGATCTGAAGAATACGTCTAAGCTAATTGAAGAAAAAATGAGCGAGTCACTGTACTGTCTTTGGTAGACTTAATGACTAGTTGCTGTTGGGCTTCATAGACTTTATTAAAGGGGTATTCCTATCTCGGACATTTATGGCATATCCAAGGGACAAAATTCTGAGACCCATACATATCTCGAGATCGGAGTTCCCCCGACCCCAACTGGTGAGATGGCCGCTGATCTCCGAATCCAGGCAGAGAATCGGTGCAGAGATGTTTGGGGTTACGGAAAAAGCAGAGCTTGCTGGGCTACTCTGTTTCCGTACTTCCCATATAAGTGAATGGGAGTTACGGAGACAGCGTACATCGCTGTGCTACACAATTTCCATTACGCCCATTCACTTTTATGGGAGTTTTGAAAACCGCGTAACTCAGCGAGTTTGGCTTTTACCATAATCCTGGCCAGCTGAGTCTCTATCTGGATGCAGCGGTCTGTGGCGATCTCACCAGGTGGGAAGGGGGGAGCCGGGGGGCCTCCATTCTCGAGATGGGTACCATGAGGCATTTATGGCATATCCTACGGATATGCCATAAATGTCTGCAGTGGGTATAACCCTTTAAAGGCCACTTGTGCCTACTTGAATATTGTCTAGCAACCCTCCAAGGCACATCCACATGAAATGTTACTGATGCACTGGTAGCATCCTTAGTAACTTATTGACAGACTGCTTTATAGTGCACAAATTATCAGAGATGTGTATACTCATGTTCCAGACACCATTTGTTTTTGGCTACATCCTATTATGCCTACTAATGTATATTTTTATGGACTTATCTAAATCTTAGCATTGGGATTGGCTTAACAATAAGTAACTCCTTATGGTCTGTCCTATATGTACACCAATCAGCAATAACATTAAAACCTCCTGCCTAATTTTGTGTAGGTCCCCCTCATGCCACTAAAACAGTCTATGACCAGTCAAGGAATGGAGTCCACTAGACCTCTAAAGATGTCCTATGGTATCTGGCACTAAGATTTAAAGGCACCTTTGACAACATTTAAAAAAATAAATAAATACAATTGTGCATGAGTGTGATTGGTGCAATTTTCTAAATACATATTATTAAAGATTATTTTTACTTTTTGAGATAAAGCTGCTTTGTATTCTGCTTATAGGGCAGCTGTATCGTTCGCTGAATCCTGTATCTGCCAGGTCCAGGGACAGCAGGTCACACACAGGATCGGGCGGTTAACGTTCACATCTAAGTTCATAACTTAGATGTGATCGATTACAGGTCACTGAACCTATCAGTCCTGCGGACCTGACATATTTAGTTCTTAGAGAACGATACAGCTGCTCCGTATACAGGATACAAAGCAGCTGTATCTCAAAAACTAAAAATAATTGTTAATACAACGTATTTAGGAAGTTGCACCACTCACACTGATGCACAATTTAAAAAAAAAACAAAAAACAAATGATGTCAAAGGTAAATTGCGAGGTAAGGGCTTCATGGATAAGACTTTTTTTTCCCACAGATGTTCGATCGGATTGAGATCTGGGGAATTTGAAGGCCAAGTTAACACCTTGAACTCTTGGTCCTATTCCTTAACTGGTTCAGGACCGCGCTATTTTGACCCTTCAGGACCAGACACCGTTTAGCCCTTTTTAGGACTCGTTAGTTAAACGGTTCTAACTTCTTATTTGTTGGGCAAGCGACGTGATTTTTGCGTTGTTTTTTCCGTAGACAATGCAGGTTTTTTTTTTTTTTTTTTAATCATTTATACGCATCCTTTTTGCCATTTTAGAATTTTTAGGCTTAAAGTTTGAAAATAGTAAAAAAATAAGCTTATTTACTTTTTAGCTATTTTTTTCTGGTAATAACATAGTTTTACCCTAAAATAAACCTTTTACATGTATATTAAAGGTCTATTTTAGGATAATTTGCTCAGGGCCAGCGTTACGACAATGATTGGCGGGGGTGGGGGACGTTTTCTTTGGGGTGGGTATTTTATCTGTATTAATTTTTTTTTCACTTTATTTTACTTTTATTACTATGGTCAGAAAATAACTTTGGGGGACTTTATTATATTTTTTTTCTTCTTCTTTTACACCATGTTTTTCCACTGTAACTGGGGCTGCACGGGAGTTACAGGGGAAATCAGCCCTCTCATAGTGACTGCCACTAATAGGGCTGTGATTGGTCTAGTAAAACCCAACAGCAGTCTACCACTAACGGCATACAGGCGATCATATGGCCAGTCACTGCCTCTATTCATATACACAGCGCCCATTGAGCGTTGTGTAGAAGAGATCAGAGAAGATAGAAACAGCTTTCGCTGCATCTATCTTCTCCTCAGGGTACACGGCAGTCACTGACTGCCGGAGACCCGACATTTAGCTGCCCGATTGCTCGGGCAGCAAGCTAAAACCCACGCCGTAAACAGTCTATGGCGCGGGTTTTAACCCCTTTCCGCACCTTGACGTAACTGCACGTCGATGTGTACAGTAACTTCGTGCACCTCGACGTGCTGTTACGTCAGTGCTTTGACAGCTAACCGCCGCACGGCGCTACACCGCAGCGGCGGTTAACTGTGCAGGGTGTCTGCCCTGCATTCCCCGTTGCCGATCAGCGGCTGATCGCCGCTGATTTCGGCAGTTAACCCCTTAATTGCGGCGTTCGATTTTGATCGCCACATTTAAGTTGTTTAGCGCCGATCGGCAGCCCCCACGTGAAATCACGGGGGCTGGCGATGGTACCCATGGCAACCGGACGCCAGACAATGGCTTCCGGGCTGCCATGTACAGAAGCCTATGAGGACCAGCCGGAGGGTGGTCGTCGTAGGCTTCCTGTTAGTGTGACTTTCACGTCACAATGACAGTTGGAATGCATTACACTACGTAGGTAGTGTAATGTATTCCAGCAGCGATCAGAGCTGCAAGTCTATTTGTCCCCTAGTGGGACAAGTAAAGAAAGTAAAAACAAGAATAAAAATGTTCTTAAAAAAAGTGTAAAAATAAAAGTTATAAGTGACAAACAAAAACTGCTTTTTTTCCTATAGTAAGCCTTTTATTATAGGAAAAAAAAATGAACACGTAAAAAAAAAAAGTACACACATTTGGTATCACGGCGTTCGTAACGACCCCAAGTATAAAACTAAAATATTATTTTTCCCGCACGGTGAACACCGCGAAAACCAATGCCAGAATCACTATTTTTGGTCATCACCCCTCCCAAAATATACAATAAAAAGTGATCAAAAAGCTGCATGTACGCCAAAATAGTACCAATACAAACTACAACCCGTCCCGCAAAAAACAAGCCCTTGCACAGATTTTTTGGCTGAAAAATAAAAAAGTTATGGCTCTCAGAATATGGGGACACAAAAAAGAATTTATTTTCTAAATAAGTTATTTTATTGCGCAAATGCTGCAAAACATAAAAAAACTATATACATATGGTATCGCCGTAATCGTACCGACCCGCAGAATAAAATATAATGGTCATTTTTAGCGCAGGGTGAACGCAATAAATAATAAATAAAAAACATTGTCAGAATTGATGGTTTTTGGTCACCTTGCTTGCCGAAAAATGGAATAAAAAGTGATAAAAAAAAAAAATTGCATGTAGCCCAAAATGGTACCAATGAAAATGACAGATTGTCCGCAACAAATAAGCCCTCACGCAGCTCCGGTGGTGAAAAAATAAAAAAAGTTCCGGCTCCCAGAATATGGCGATGCAAAATGTGCAGCGTTCCAAAAGCAGATAGGATCGGGCGCCATTTATAAGTGCAACACTGGCCACATATCTGCGGATTATTATTTATTTACCCCATTATTATACCCTCTTATTATGCCCCTGATGTACTCTGCCCAGCCTACATATGCCCCCACATTATAAACTGAAATACCAGCAAAATGCCAGAGCTACTACCAAGCAAAATCTGCGCTCCAAAAGCCAAATGCCGCTCCCTCCCTTCTGAGCCCTACAGCGTGCCCAAACAGCCGTTTACGTCCACCGATATGGCGTCACCATACCCGGGAGAACCCGGGTAATATTTTATGAGGTATTTGTGGCACAAACTGGGCACAACATATAAAGCACTAAAATGGCACATCAGTCGAAAATTTTAATTTTCACTCTGCACCATCTGCTGCGCATTAAACCCTTCGCGCACCATGACTTACTAGCATGTCGTCGTGTGGGGGGTGATATATAGAGCGTCTCACGCACTGAGCCCGCGCCATACGCTGCGGATGTCAGCTATGTATTAAAGCTGATACCCGGGACTAACGGACAGAAACTGCGATCGCGCTGTTACAGGAGCCTGTAAAAATCACAATAAACTGCAATACATTAGTATTGCAGTGTATTCTACCAGTGATCTAACGATTGCTGGTTCTAGTGTCCTAGGGGGACTATTAAAATATGTAAAAACAAAAGTAAATAGTTATTATTAGTGGAAAAAATTAAATAAATATTTAAAGTCCAAAAAGAAACCCTTTTCACATTTTTTCTCTAAAGTAATGTAAAAAAGTAAAAAAAATACACAAAATTGGTATCGCTGTGTCTGTAGAAGTCCAAACTATTACAATATACCATTATTGAACTCGCACGGTGAACGCCGTGAAAAATAAAGAATTTTAAACGGCAAAATCGGTTTTTTGGTCACCTTGGCTCTACCAAAAAATGTAATAAAAAGTGCTCAAAAAGTCTTATGTAACAACAAATGGTACCAATAAAACTACAGCTCGTCCCGCAAAAAATAAGCCCTCACACCACTCTATTGACGGAAAAAATAAAAAAAGTTGTGGCTCTCGGAAAGCGGGGAGGAAAGAAAAAGCAAAACATGGATCAGTTCGGAAAGGGTTAATTACTTTCTAATGAAAAAACATTTATGACCACATGTGGGGTATAGCCGTCCTCGGGAGAAATTGCTTTACAAATGTTGGGGCGCTTTTTCCTCCTTTATCCTTTGTGAAATTGAAAAAATTCAACATTTTAGTGGAAAGAATGTTGATATTAATTTTCACGGCCTAATTCTAATAAATTCTGCAAAGGACGTGTAGGGTCTAAATGCTCACTATACCCCTAGACAGATTCCTTAAGTGGTGTAGTTTCCCAAATGGGGTTACTTTTGGGGGGCTTCCACTGTTTCGGTCTCTCAGTGGCTTTGCAAATTCGACATGACACCCAAAAACTATTCCAGCTAAATTTGAGCTCCAAAAGCCAAATAGCGCTCCTTCCCTTCTAAGCCCCGGTATAGGTCCAAACAGCACTTTATTACCACATATGGGGTATTTACGTAATCGGGAGAAATTGTTTTACAAATGTTGGGGTGCTTTTTCTCCTTTATTCTTTGTAAAAATTAAAAATGTCTATGTTTTTACAGAAAAAAAGTAGATTTTTGCCTTTACAGACTAATTCCAATGAATTCAGCAAAACAACTGTGGGGGTCAAAATGCTAACTTTACCCCCTAGAAAAATTCCTTGAGGGGTGTAGTTTCCAAAATGGGGTCACTTTTGGGGGGTCTTTACTGTTTTGGTACCACAAGACCTATTCAAACCTGACATGGTGCCTAAAATATATTCTAAAAAAAGGAGGCCCCAAAATCCACTAGGTGCTCCTTTGCTTCTGAGGCCTGTGTTTCAGTCCATTCCCGCACTGGGACCACATGTGGGATATTTCTAAAAACTGCAGAGTCTGGGCAATAAATATTGAGTTGCATTTCTTGGGTAAAACCTTCTGTAGTACAGAAAAAAAAATGTATTACAAATGAATTTTCTAAAAAAAAAAGGAAATTTTTACATTTCACCTACTTTGCTTTAATTCCTGTGAAACGCCTAAAGGGTTAAAACACTTTCTGAATGTGGTTTTGAATACTTTGAGGGGTGCAGTTTTCAAAATGGGGTGATTTATGGAGACTTTCTAATATATAAGGCCCTAAAAGCCACTTCAGATCTGAACTGGTCCCTGAAAAAATAGGCTTTTGAAATTTTCTTGAAAATATGAGAAATTGCTGCTAAAGTTCTAAGTCTTGTAACATCCTAGAAAAATAAAAGACTGTTCAAAAAATGATGCAAACATAAAGTAGAATTATGGGAAATATAAACTAGTAACTATTTTGTGTGGTATTTCTATCTGTTTTACAAGTAGATACATTTAAATTTAGAAAAATGCAAATTTTTGCTAATTTTCTCTAAATCTTGGTGTTTTTTACAAATAAATATTGAATTTATCGACCAAATTTTTTCCCTAACAAAATACAATATGTCACGAGAAAACAATCTCAGAATCACTTGGATCGGTAAAAGCATTCCGGAGTTATTACTACATAAAGGGACATGTCAGATTTGAAAAATCGGCTTCGTCCTGAAGGCCAAAACAGGCTCAGTCCTGAAGGGGTTAAGGACCCTGGCCGCTGGCCGTAAATACACAGCCAGCGGTCGGGAACCGGTTAAACCAGTTCTGAACAATTTATGTAGTGTGGCGGAGCACATTATCCTGCGGATAGGACAAAGGCTTTGTATGGCTGAAGTCTTACCTATATCTGGTTAATATACCATGCTGGAATAAAGTACTAAATCACATTTAAAGCTGAAATCCAGTGCCTTGGCCTTGTTATTTTTGGATTTCATCTGGGGAGTGGCCCCACTGAGCTGCACGGAGAAAAAAAGTAAGAAAAGTGGTTTGTCAAGATGATTAACTTAAAGAGGCTCAGTCACCACATTATAAGTGTCCTATCTCCTAAGGAGATCGGCGCTGTAATGTAGGTGACAGTAATGCTTTTTATTTAGAAAAACAATCTATTTTAAACCACTTTATGAGCGATTTTTAGCTTTATGCTAATGATTTCTTAATGCCCAAGTGGGCGTGTTTTTACTTTAGACCAAGTGGGCGTTGTACAGAGGAGTGTATGACACTGACCAATCAGCGTCATGCACTTCTCTCCATTCATTTACACTGCACTAGTTATATCGTTATGTGCAGCTACATACACACACTATAACATTACTGCAAGGCAAACGTAATCTCTTTTACATCGTAATCTCGCGAGATTAGAATGTAACCTGTCATTTCAAACGAGATTATGTTTGCCTTGCTGGAATCTCACAGAAAAGATTCAGAAGTGGTCAGGATTCTGAATAAACATGACGTCAAGGCTGGTAGTGATGTATATTCATTATCAGGACACTGCAGTAATGTTATAGTGTGTGTATATAGCTGCACATAACAATATAACTATATCGCTAGTGCAGTGTAAATGAATGGAGAGAAGTGCATGGCGCTGATTTGTCAGCGTCATACACTCCTCTGTACAACGCCCACTTGGTCTAAAGTAAAAACACGCCCACTTGGGAAGTAAGAAACTCATTAGCATAAAGCTAAAAATCGCTCATAAAGTGGTTTAAAATAGATCGTTTTTCTAAAGAAAAAGTATAAGGGCATGTTCACACGCACTATTTACAAACGTAATTCAGGCGGTTTACGCCTGGAATTACAGCCGAAAATACTGCTTGAAAGCGTCGGCAAACATCTGCCCATTCATTTGAATGGGTTTTACGATGTACTGTGCAGACGGTCATTTTTTTTACGCGCCGCTGTCAAAAGACGGTGCGTAAAAAAAGATGCCCGCGTCGAAGTAGTGCATGTCACTTCTTGGGACGTAATTGGAGCCGTTTACCATTGACTCCATAGAAAAACAGCTCCAATTACATCCGTAATGGACGCTGCGAAAAACGCCTGCACATGCCATTACGTCTGAAATTCAGGAGCTGTTTTCGCCTGAAAACAGCTTCGTAATTTCAGCCGTAACGGACGTGCACATGTGAACATACCATTACTGTCACCTAAATTATAGAGCCGATCTCCTTATACAGGAGATAGGGCACTTATAATGTAGTGACAGAGCCTCTTTAAAGGGGCGGACCAGGAATTTTATATTGATGGCCTATTATTATAATAGGCCATCAATATAAAAAAAAACGGTGGGGGTCCGACCCCCAGCACCCCCGCTAATCAGCTGATTGATGGGGCTGCGGCATTAGTCGCCGCAACCAAGTTTACAGGAACAACGCTGTACACTTCCATAGCGGCAGTGTGTGGGATTGTAGTTCTGGTCCCATTCAAGTGAATGGGAATGAGATGCAATCCCAAGCATAGCCACTACAGAAGTGTACACGGTACTGTGCCTGTTAAACACTGAAGAGCCTGGGGTGTTGAACGCTGTGGCCCCTTCAGTAAGCTGATCAGCAGGGGTGCCGGGAGTCAGACCCCCCACCGATCTTATTTTGATGGCCTATCCTAAGGATAGGTCATCAATAAATAAAATGCCTGAGGAACCCCTTTAAGCCTCTAAAAAATTGGTGAAATCCACCTTGGAGCCATTGGAAGGAGTAAGGGTGCTTTCATACGGGCAGATAAATTGATAGTAACAATCGAGGATATAGCAAGTCCATCAGCACTGACTTATCACATTTATATGCTGCAATTACTATAAGTTTTCAAACGTATGGGCAATCGTTCGTTTTCACACATTATTGTCGGCATCTACTATTTAAATGAGGAAATGTGTTGCTGACAAATGCTAATTTTTGTATTATCAGAAAATATATGATTAATGGGGAACGAACAAATTTCACTAGACATATTTACACGGGTCAATGATCGGGTAAGAACGATTGTTCTTGCAATTATTCTGGAATATATATTATTTATATATTCCAGAAATATTTTATTTTACGTATTCAAAAACCCTAAGAACTAAAATAAAAAAAAAATAAAAAAATGTAGTATCTCACAAAGTAACACACAATTTCCTGTTGTCTGCGACAGAAAAGACAACATAACGACATTAATGGCTAATGAGATAGACAGATAAAGGCAGGTTCTATGTGAAAATACGTTCTGATCCTGCAATTTTGATAGAGCTATTGAGTCTGATGTAAGCCTGTATGCCTTTCATATTTCTTTTTTTGATACACTACAAGAAGAATAATTATATGATTTGCAGTCGAAATGCAGCCTCAACATTATCAACAGCCATCCTCCGCTCATTAACCACCATCCGTATAGTGCCAGCTTCTGACATTTTTACACCTTCCCAAGCAGAGATTTCCGTTACATCTACATATCTTTACTAAGGTTTCATTTATTTACTCTTACATCTTCTTTTCCAACTCTTGGACACAAACATTGCAAATCAACCCCTTTTGGAAATACAAGCTTAAAACAGAGCTTTATTTGCCTTACCTAAATACTACTTTTAGGCAGTACTGAAAAATTCAATGTAACATTCAATTTCCTTATTACTTAGTTGTATGGCTGTGATCTTTTTTTCCCCCCATTATCCCCTGTATTGAAGTGTGCGACATCAAAGGAAAAAAAAATATGAAAGCGGTCTGAACACATGCCAAATGGAATGTACACCAACCAATAAACACACATCTATACTCAAAAAACTGGACACACCACACACATTGTAGCCTATATAAAAATCTCTGCTGTAAACTAATATACATTTTCACAAATCAACTTTCTCGAAATCTACGCCTGGATACAAAATTTCCATCAATAGAGTATAACACAAACTTTAAGAAACTGTGCAGTAAAGGGGTTTTCCAAGGTCAGAATAGAGAAGGGGGCATACATGCCATAAAACAATAAAAGTGTCATTACTCACCTGATCGATCCACAGCAATCCATCGCAGCTGCACTGGTGATACCCGAGACGCTTTGTTGACAGTGCCGTAGATATGACGTGCGCATATGCTGCAATGATAAGTGATTGGCTAAAGTGATCACGTGCTGCAACACTGTGAACAAAGCGCGGCAGGGAAAACCGAAATACTTGTGCGGGAATGCTGGAAGATTTGTTAGGTAATACGCCCCCTTTTTTCCATCCTTAAAAGAAACCAAAACCTTTAAAGAGGAAAGCCTAATGAAGTAATGAAAACCAAAACATAAAACATCCCTCAAATATATATAATTGAAAAATTCTCTCTAATTAAGATATAAAAGCTCTGGCCTACTATAGCTGAAGTCTGCAGTTAAAGCCTTCGTAGATATCGACTACTTTTTGAGACTTCCTGCTTCTAAGCTGGGAGAGTCCTGTGTGTGTGTGTGTGTGTGTGTGTGTGTGTGTGTGTGTGTGTGTGTGTGTGTGTGTGTACACTGAATGTCCTATTAGACGGACAGATATTCCTTCACGAGTGAGAAACGAGTGACGATTTAGCGAGTCGTTTACGTTCAAAATACGGTCTGTGACAATAATTGCTTAAGATTTTTGCTCTTCAGTCGTTACTGAGATCGTTGCTCATTCGCCCTCATCTCTGAACTGCTAATGACTGGAAGATTTCTGATTAGACAAGGGCATGTGGCAGCGACAAATGATAATCTTCCACCCAGGTAGACAGGGCTGGCGTCCGCACCCGTGCAAGTGGCGGGGCCCACTACCATTGGGGTGCCCACTCAGCCACCCTCTGCTGACGCTGCAGTCATGGCTCTTCCAGGAGTGGAGTCCACGGCCAGGGTGTTGCAGACGGGATTCTGCTTCTAGAGGCAGCCCCTGTCTAGGACGCGGCGTAACTACCGCTGTACCAGCCATAGCGGCTGCTACGAGGCCCGCAGCATGAGTGTGCACGTGCCGCATGCAGTTACGCCCCCCCCCCCCCCAAGCCCTGTGACCCTTCTAGGTAGCTCCCTACTCTGCCATTTACTAGGCAACAGACTCCCAGGCAGAGTGCTAGTAGCGTTTCGCCCGGGACTTTGGCTCTGGGGTTGCCCCTGACATCACTATCCATACATGGACAGTCAAGTAGAAAACTGAGGCAGCACTCCAAACAAATGTTGTCCGAAAAGTGGATTTATTCTTCCATCAGCGCAGTAACAGTAAACAGTGCAAAGTTTCAGCTGCTCAATGCAGCCTTTGTCATGCTTGACAACTGCTGCATTGAGCAGCTGAAACGTTGCACTGTTTACTGCGCTGATGGGAGAATAAATCAATTTTCCTGATGACATTTGTTTGGAGTGTTGACTCTCTTTTCTACTTCTTTTTTGAACATTGTGGGATTTACAAGCCAGATCCCTGGAGTTCGGCACCCACTCTTGTTCTGCTGTGCTGTCCACACTCTCATTCCATATATGGGCAGTGATGTCAGGGGCTTAACCAGAGCAGGAGCACCGGAGCAAAGCCATTACTAGCACTCTGCCCAGGACTTCAGCTCTGCTCCGTACATCACTATCGATATACGGACAGTGATGTCAAGAGCAGAGCAGGAGTACCAGCAGAGTGCTACTAACGCTGTGCCCGGGACTATGGCACTGGGGTTGCCCCTGATATCACTGTCCATATATATGGACAGTGGTATCAGGGGCTCCTCCTGAAGCGGAATCCCCGGCCAGAGCGGCGGCAATGCTATGGTTGCAGATTCCACTCCCAGAGGGAGCCCCAAAAGCACTACCTACAGGGAGGGGGGCTGTGTGGCACTACCAGAGAGGGGGGCTGTGTGGCACTACCTGAGAGGAGGGGCTGTGTGGCACTACCTGAGAGGGGGGCTGTGTGGCACTACCTGAGAGGGGGGGCTGTGTGGCACTACCTGAGAGGGGGGGCTGTGTGGCATTACCAGGGAGGGGGGATGAGTGGCACTGCCTGAGAGGGGGGGCTGTGTGGCATTACCAGGGAGGGGGTGTGGCACTACCAGGGAGGGGGTCTGTGTGGCACTACCAGGGAGGGGGTCTGTGTGGCACTACCAGGGAGGGGGTCTGTGTGGCACTACCAGGGAGGGGGTCTGTGTGGCACTACCAGGGAGGGGGGCTGTGTGGCACTACCAGGGAGGGGGGCTGTGTGGCACTACCAGGGAGGGGGGCTGTGTGGCACTACCAGGGAGGGGGGCTGTGTGGCACTACCAGGGAGGGGGGCTGTGTGGCACTACCAGGGAGGGGGGCTGTGTGGCACTACCAGGGAGGGGGGCTGTGTGGCACTACCAGGGAGGGGAGCTGTGTGGCACTACCAGGGAGGGGGGCTGTGTGACACTACCAGGGAGGGGCGCTGTGTGACACTACCAGGGAGGGGGGCTGTGCGACACTACCAGGGAGGGGGGCTGTGCGACACTACTAGGGAGGGGGGCTGTGTGGCACTACCAGGGAGGGGGGCTGTGTGGCACTACCAGGGAGTGGGGGCTGTGTGGCACTACCTGGGAGTGGGGGCTGTGTAGCACTAACTGGGAGTGGGGGCTGTGTGGCACTATCTACAGTGGGCACTAAATTTATGGGGGTACAAGCTGGGGGCCTAACTTCTTTATAGGGGAATAAACAGGGCCTAACTTCTATATGGGGGGCACAAAGTGCCATTTTACTGGCACTGTGAGTTCCCCTGCAAAGGGGCCCACTTAGTCTGTGTCGCTCAAGGGCCCACATAAACCTGGAGCCGGCCCTGCAGGTAGATGTGGCCAATCCACGGAAACCCAATGATTTATAATTTGTCGTTCGATCGTTCCACGCTATTACACATGGCTATTATCTCTTACATTCGAACTATTATACAAAAATGTGTACGATAATCCCTCCATCTAAAAGAGCCTTGTGCAAGAGAAATCATTGCTGCGGTCTTACTTTATGCTGGATGTTGTTATATTAGCAGTAATGTAAGATGGATTCCTGTGTATTATGGAGGAGGAGGCTAAAAGAAGCAGCAGAGATAAAGCCTAGGGTTGGACAATTATGACCTAAATCAAAACCACGATTAATTGAACATGTAACCTGTATTACGATTATTGGACGAGTATTTAGGCCACACCCTCCATACGCATGCTACACCAGTGAACAAATATTTATTCCCTGAGCCTTCTGTATACTACTGTTTATAATATACCTCCTGACACAGCCCCCACACAGTATATTGCCCCAATAGTGCTCCCCCCACAGTATAATGCCCCATAGCTGCCCCCACACATTATAATAACACTTGTAACTTCCTCCACACAGTAGAATACCCCTATTTTTGCCCTCCACACATTATAATGCCCCCCATAGCTGCCTCTACATAGTATAATGCCCCCATAACTGGCTTCCACGCAGTATAATGCCCCTATAGCTGCCCTCAAACAGTATAATGCCCCCATAGCTGCACCCTACACAGTATAATGCTCCCCATCGCTGTCCCCACACTGTATAATGTGCCCACTGCTGCCCCATATAGTGCCTGATTAAAATATTATACATAATCGCCTAACCACGTTCCAAACGATGACTGGAGGTGATCCGTCTGCTCCTCTAGTCAGTGCGGCACGGCGCAGACGACGTTACTGCCTCGTGTCCAGCGATATATAGTGAATGGTAGAGCATGTCCAATGCTCTACCATTGGATTCAACTGTATTGGAGTCCTGAATATGCAGATACAGTTTAAACAGGGAAAAAAAAATTATAAAACCAAAATTCACAAGATGACCGATTAATTGCGCTTAATTTAGATTATTTTTCGATTAATTGCCCAGCCCTAGTAAAGCCTTTCACAGCTTCTCCTCGGTGGCTACTGCTGGCTCTGTATGTACGTAGTGAGAGATTCAGATTAAAGAAACAATAAACCTAGAAATGAATGATAAAAGTAAACAGGATATATATTAGCCCACACCATGTGTCCTTCTGCGGGATCTTCTACATGTTCTTGAAACAAAGTCTTGTAGAAATCCTGCAGAGAACACAGGGGTCAGTCTCCTGCTAATCTGTTTAATTTTTGGATGTGCAACAACCGAGGGGCGTGGCTTAGCAAAATGGGCCTGTAAAATAAATTTTTGTCCTGCCGCAGCCAGTTGTCTTATAGCCAGACAAAGGACAGTAAGAAGGGGGAACTTGACTGAACTCCTGCGACACACAGGGAAAATTTCTTTATATATTAAATTGAAATATAAGAAAAATGGGATCAGAGAAGGAGATAAACGGAGTAATTGATTATATACATATATTTTTTGCATATTCTATGTTCCTTGTTCCTTTAACTCTTTACAAGTAGCTGTGCCCCCCCCCCCCCCCTCTAGATAGGTAGCATAATACACAAGGAATTGCTAAAATAACAATATTTTGTATGAAGTATATTAATTCAATAGGTTTGAGATTCACTTTTGGCGAATTCATGAGAAAAATTGGGGAAATTATTCTCTTATTGTATTCTTTGGACCAGATAATCGAGAAAACGGTGAAACAGGTGAATTGACTTGCTTCAATATTTTTTACGGACCAGATCTGAGCTCCACTTTGCCATTCAGATGCTATATAGAATCAGCTCCTCTCCCTCAATGTTGGTTCATCCCAGAGAAGAAGAGAATCTCTGGAGATTAAGGGTGTATTTAGACATTGCGGTCGAGGTGCAGTTAAAACCGCATAAAGAAACACATGAGTTTTAATCAGGCTTAGATGCGTTTTTCAAAGTGCTTGCATTTTCTTTACCGCAACTGCATCAGAAAACACACCAAATTGCCGTTTTCAGATGCATTCTTTTCAACCACACCATAACCGTCTGAATACACTCGTATACACAACATAAAATGAAAGTATAAACGGTGTCCTGTAATACTATGGGAAATCCTCTGTTCTGACGATGATGTTGAGCCCGCGGTCGCTGACCGCCGGCACGTCCTGCTCACCGGCCGCCGCGACAGCAGGACACTCACATCTCGCCGGAGATGCCAGCACACACGGCTGCAGCTCCCTATCGATTCCTGTGTGCACGCTCGCTCCCAGTGCACCTCCAGTACGCACCAGTGTAATTTTCCCTAACCAATCCCTATGCACCCTGGACATTAAAAATGACTCTGCCCTCTTCCTCCTTGCCTGAGCATTGTTGTATCTACCCATGTTTGTCTAGAAAATGCTTCCTTAGCTGTATCCTGTGTTCCCGTATCCAGTATCTGTGTCCCAGTCAACTGTGTGAGAAGACTGCATTATTCGTGTTCCGTGTCCGTGCCGTGTGTCATCCATGCCAAGTCTTATATCCAGGTACCCTAGTCCTAAAGGCTATCATTGACTCTTGTTTGGCCCGCTGCTACTCTGCTATGGCGGAGCAGCCTAGTGAGTCCAAATACCCCAGAACCGTGACAAATGTGTATTTGAGAAAAGTCTTATAATTTAATCTGTCAATTTTTGTGATTTTCACACAGCTGCTCTTATACTAGTTGGGAATCTGTAACTGGCACAAACTTTAGATCCATCGCTGTTTCACTTTTACTTAAGCAGACCATTAGCATGGCCATCACTCACCAAGGACTCGTATACACCAGGGGCCATAAAATGCAGGTCAATAACCGATTATTGAAAGTTGTAAAAGTATGAAAAGTGAATTTTACTTCTGCATCTACTACTAGAAAAAAAACGAAAACAGCTTCTTTTCTGAGAAGCACCCAGACATCTGTTATTGAAGCATTTGGTAAATTTTACAACTTACGCTTCAGACATGTAATTACACTTGCAAAACTGATTCTGTCAGATCCGTTGACAAGGGGGAAAAAAAAATGTAAAAATGTTAATTTCTTTAAATCCTTGTCCTATATTCTGGTTCTCTATAAACACAGTTTTCCCGATAACTACTTACTTTTATGCTCTAACACCTTTCACATCTGTACAGATTTCAGAACTACTAATCCATAAATAGATTAGGTATTAAATAAGAGCTCAGCCTGTACTATGATGGTATAATGTCAAGAACATTGAGGTTTCACGTAACGTAAGACTTAATGACCCCTCAATCTAGGGTGTATGAAGCGAGTGCAACTAGTCCTTATTTGAGCACCCTCATGCAGCTACAGAGAACTGATCAGGACAGAGCTATTTTGAGGGTCTTTTTGAAAAGCACTTTTGTTCGTTTTTTTGCGTATATCAGCAATGTGATATACATATAGAAAAACTTACGTTTAATATAAGTTTTGTCATTTCCACATAGCCCATTACTGAACAGAATGCCGTATATTCATTTTGCAACCATACAAAATATCTCCAGATGGATCTCAGAATATTTATCCTATTCATTCTTCCAGAGAAACACATCCTTGCACATAATTTTATTGAGATCTTAAAATCAGGATAGTGCAGTGAGTGTATTTAACACTCCTGCTGGTTAGATCATTTAGTTTCTTGAATCTGCCCCATTAATGGATCACACTGGATCATAGGGGGACTTTATCAACCTTTCTACGGCCGTTTTTTGGCTCAAAAGTTGCAAAAAAATTCAACTTTTGGGCCGTTTCCTCTGCTCAAACCACTTGTCTAAAAAGAAAACAGAACATTTGCTATAATTTACGCCAGAAAATGCTGTAAATTGCAGTAGAAATTTACGTCAGCTCCTGCCTGGCATAGATTTCGGTTGGCGGCCCACAGACAGCCGAAGATGCGACAAATTTATTAAGAGACGAGCGTCTCCTAATAAATTTGTTGCATCTTACTCCAGCTTCTTCCTGTTAAGCCTGGTCTATGAAACGCCAGTCTTAATAAATGTACCTCATTGTCCATGCAGGAACAGGATACATAAACCCATAAGGCTTGTATAAATAAACATAACTCTCTTATAATGCCCTATGTTCACAGTGTTTTTGACGCTGAGTTTGATGCGGAAACTGGATCGGAATCAGCGGCAAAATTCCAATAGGGGGTAGAGGCTTTTTTTCCCCCGGGCATTTTCCAAAGCTCCATAAATTGATTTCAACAAGTGGTAAGGGATTTTTTTTTCCCAAACGTTTTTGCCCGCTTGCGAAATAAAAATTTAAAAAAAATTAAGGTTGTGCCCTATCTTGGAGAGGTTTTCAGCCTCTAAACCTCCAATAAAATCAATGGGAGGCAGAAAAAGATGCGCTGTTCTAAGGAGCGGATTTTTGATGTGGTTTTAACCAAAAACCTCCTGTGGTTTTACCATTTGCTCAATAAAAATAGCGTAAAAAAAAAGGTGCCAAAAAAGATGTAAACCGCTTGCATTTCAAAATTCCTTGCAGATTTTTGAGTCTGATTTGTTTTGATTGACAAAAACCTCTGTGTGCACATACCCTAAGAATAAAAGTAGTGCTGCTTGTTTGAGTGTTACCAACGTGCAATGAAAAGTATTTATTCACAGGACACGAGCTACAAAAATCAATGATTAACGTCCAAAACAGGAGAATATCGCCAACGGATGTCTCACAAGACATTAGGCTGAATTCACACATTATAGTAGTGGCACAGAACACACACACACACACACACACACACACACACACACACACACACACACACACACACAACACAAAACCGCAGCAAAAACACAATGAAAAACTTGACCCAGCTGTACTTAAACAAACAAACAAACACAAAAACACTTAAATGCTGTATTCAACATCTTTCTAAAGATGTGAAAATCACTACAAATATTAGGAGCAGCAAATTACAGAAAAACTTAAGACTGTCAATTCTCTATAAGGGATGCAATCTGCCTGAAGCTGTCCCGAGGCTGAGGAAAAATAACTCCAGTTATCCTCAGCAAATGCCATATTACTTGTCTTAAAACTTCTCGTGTTTTATACTTAAAACAAAAATATAGATTATTCACCAGACTCTGAGCATTGGTACATTTGCTTTCAGCTATTTATATGCAGACGTTCCTACATTTACTAAAGGTCGGAGCTTTCTGCAAGTTTAAAAAAAAAATGTAAACAGGATAGGAATAGAAAAAGAGCAGTAATGTTATGACTGTGCCAAGCTGTAGTCCGATGGACATATGCTGAATTGCGCACAGTTATATTTTGTGCTTAGTTTAGAAATGTGCTTAGTATGTAAGTAAATAAGAACAAATTTTGTTTAGATTGATTTTCCCGCTTCGGGCACTCCCTACCATTCCTTAACAGTAAGCTGATCACAAAGTGTCCCCCTGCTGGACCCACAGTGATTTACTGATATCTTTGGTGAAATCAAGCAGTTAGTGTTCAATTTGCCTGCAGCGCCTCCATAGGGGAAATTAAGTATTACGCAGTACCTATTCAAATCAATGGTTTGTCTGAGTAATGCAGAACAGAACAGGTGCTCCAGAACAAGAGGCACTATTAGTTATTGCTCTTTACTCTGGCCAAGAGATGAAGATCCTGAACAGGGGACTTTCTAAGAATTCCCTGAAAGGGTATGAGAAAATGGGATTTCTAAACTAGACAACCCCTTTAAGTTGGGCAAGGCAGTTCCACTAGATGGACATGTTAATGTATAGAGTCAGTTGTCCTTCACTAACCTACAGTCAAAATAGATTTTATTTCACCAATGATTTACTGTGAAGCCTAACCTAAAATTCCAGGTGTGGGTTTAAGAAATGCAAAGCTGGATAGTAGGGATACCATGATAAAGAAAACATAAGGGAACTAAGAAGTTTTTCCCTAAGGCTCCGTTCACATCTGCGTCTGGGCACCGTTCCGACGTACCGTCTATGCTTTCCGTCGGAACAGAGCCCTGACTGACACAAACGGAAACCCTAGGTTACCGTTTCCATCACCATTGATTTCAATGGTGACGGATCCGATGCCAATGGTTTTCGTTTGTCTCCGTTGTGCAAGGGTTCTGTCCTTATGACGGAATAAATAGCGTAGCGACTACGCTGTTGATTCCATCCAAGTGACAGAACCCTTGCACAATGGAGACAAGCGGAAACCGTTGGCACCGGATCCGTCACCATCGAAATCAACGGTTATGGAAACGGAAACCTAGTGTTTCCGTTTGTGTCAGGGTTCCGTTCCATCGATTCCTTAGATTTCCTGATGTTGGAATTTCATCTGCATACTTTCTGGAAACCACAGCCCGTAACTCCTACGGATTATCCTGAGTGGTGCTCGAGCAGGTGGGAAAGTACGATACTGTTTTTTTAAGCACAACTCGGGCAGCAGTGTGAGTGCATGGAGAGCTACTTGTTATCAGCAGCTCCTCCCTGCACAGTCAAAATTCAGTCTTAACATATTTGCCAATGTTTAAAAAAATAAATAAAAAAAAATTTGAATTTGTGTCAAAATCCAGCAAAAAAAAACCTGCCCTCTACTCTTCACCCACCTTATGTGCTCTGTCCACAGCACTCTACTTTAGCTCCCCTATCAATGTCCTTTTTTTTTGCCGCCTTCTTTTTCATGAGTTCAAACCCCCATACCACTAAAATAAAATGTTACAAACAATTATGGTTACAAAAGACCAGAAAATAAACTATTTTTTATTTTATTTTTTTCAATTTGTTGTCTGCATATTTATAATAAGAGCTCATTCAGATGAATGATTTTGATGTCCGTGTGCGCGAATGTAGAACAGACAGCACCCAGATGAAACTTTGACACATTCTAGTTTATGGGCCAATTCAGACTAGGGATGTCACGATACCAGAATTTGGACTTCGATACCAGTACTTCGTGTAGTATTGCAATTTCAATGCCAAAACGATACTTTGCCAACAGTAATTAAAAAAAAAGGTTCTTGCATTTTCTGATGTCAGGCACGAGGTGTGATGATGAATTTAACTTCCATGTGCCTCACATTAATAGTAACTAACCCAATCATGTTTCTCAGTCATAATGGGTTAATGTGTGAGGTACATGATGGGGTTAATTACTATTAATGTCACACACATGGAGGTTAAATTTATCACACCTCGTGCCCCACAATAAGTGAAAGAAAGCAGTCTTTATTTATTTTTTACAGCGTACACATAAATGATGCAAAAAAATTGTTGTGCAGGTTGTTACGGCCGCGCCAATACCGAATGTGTGTATATTTTATGTATTGAGACTTATTTTAACGTTTATTGTAAAAAAGGTGTATCTGTTTTTTTTTAAATTTAATATTACTTTATGTTTTTTACTTTATTTTTAAACTTTAATGTACTGGCATATATCTATATGTCAGTACATCAGCCTGTGTACGGATAGTACACAGACAGTTGTTAGGATATACCTAAGTATGCCCTACCAACAGGAAATATGTTAAGACACCCCTGGGGTCCTTCAAAGGACCCTGGGCTGTCTGCCCATATATGGTATGGCCCTCGATCGCGTGACAGGCATTCTCTGTGACGCGATCCAAAGGGGCATCCTCCCTTCTCATTTACCTCTGAATGCTGCAGTCAGCTTTAATCGCAGCATTCAGGAGAAAAGCGGCGGAGATGAGCGGTTTCCCTGATCTCCGCCGTTATAGAGTGGGGCTGCGGCTGTGTAATACAGTCATTGCCCCGCTCCTGACAGTAGGTGTATGCGCGGTCAGCATGAGGTCATGCGGCCAGCGCTGCACTAATAGGCGGCGGCGCAGGAACGGAGGACAGAACATGGGGGTGTTTTGCAGTGCGCCCGCCATGTTCTGTCTTCAGTGCCGCAGCTCATTCCTGCAGCGCCTGCCGCATCGCATCATCCTGACGGCACACACTTTTCAAGACTCAGGAGCGGGGCAGTTGCTGTATTACACATCTGCAGCACCGCTCTCATACATTCATGTGTTACTATACCGAGCTGTGCGGCCGCACAACTTAGTATCGAAATACATGAAATAACAGTATCGAAGTTTCGATGCATCGTGCATCCCTAATTCAGACGTCCGTGATGAAAAAAAAAACCGGCAGCTTGCTTTATCTTTGTCCATTTTTCATGCAGGAATGGCCCATAGAAGTCAACGGGTCTGTGTTAAAAACTGATAAAACACGGTTGCCATCCGTTCCGTTTTTCACAGATAGTTGCCTGGTGACACTTCCAAAGTAAAAATCAGGAAATAGAGCCAGGGCAGTGTGGTTCTGAATATAAGACATGGTCACAAGCCAAAAATACGCACAAGAAATATCTCACAATGCTCTCTATGCTATAATTACGGGAGCGTTGCTAGGCGACGTCAGGGGATAGTCACTGTCCAGGGTGCTGAAAGAGTTAAACGATCGGCAGTAACTCTTTCAGCACCCTGGAAAGTGACTTACGATCACAATATAAATCAACGTGTAAAAAAAAAAAATAGAAGTTCATACTTACCCAGAAATCCCTGCTTCTTCCTCCAGTCCGGCCTCCCGGGATGACGTTTCAGCCCATGTGACCGCTGCAGCCAATCACAGGCTGCAGCGGTCACATGGACTGCCGCGTCATCCAGGGGGGTCGGGCTGGATGTCAAGAGGGATGCGTCACCAAGGCAACGGCCGGGTAAGTATGAATTTCTTTTACTTTTACCTCGGAAAGGGCTGCCCCTTCTCTCTATCCTGCACTGATAGAGAGAAGGGGCTGCCGATTAGTGCAGTGCAATTTTGCAGCGAAAACGTGCCCGTAAATACGGGTGGAATACTGGTGACACCGGACCCATATTTACGGGCACGGGTCCGTAAATACTGGTGCAATACGGGTCGAATACGTATGACCAAGGACCCGTATTTACGGGAGGGAAAGAATACGTTCGTGTGCATGAGGCCTAACATAGGTCCGTGCTAGGCGTGTGAAAATCAAGCGCATTGCACGGACCTATTATACATTTGTCTGAATAAGCCCTTAAGGTCCTAAAAACTGCTGACAGATTTCCTTTAAGTATATCTCCCACAATAACCAGCATATTTTGCTTACATAGAAAACAACTAGGTAATACAGGGCCAGCCATGACTAGCGGTGAATGTGGATAAATTTGGGAATAAATAACATCATGCATTTCTTTCATGATGGCGATCCCTAACAATACAACACGGTGATTGGGAGCTGAGTTATGATAGAAGCTCACCTAAAACAAGATAAATGAAGCAATATCTGGAGGAACAGTTAAGAAAAACAATAAGCCCAAACAAGATAAAACACTACGGCAGTATAACACAACGGAAATAAACTGTGCATGTGCTGCAAGCTGTAAGAGACCAAGTTACAAAACTGTCAGAGCAAGAGCAGCAACAGACAGGACCAGACACATATTTCTAATTAAAATGTCCTGGCGAGGTTCTTGATTTATACGGATGTCTCTTAAATTCCATTTCTGATACATTTGTATTTACTAATCTTATTTTATCTGCTAGAACATGGCACCTTCGGAAATGAGTCAATACACAGTATAGGAAATACATGCTGTATACTATCAATTATATGTGCTTTATTGGTGAGATTCCATAAAGTGGAGTGACCATCATTATGCAAATAATGCTATATCATTGCATGATAAAAAGTAAAGCACCTACCTACCATACTTGCATTAAATTCTTTATCTTTCTTAGGCTTCGTTCACATCTGCGTCAGGGCTCAATTCCGACATTCCGTCGGAACGGAGCCCTGACTGACACAAACCGAAACCAAAGGTTTCCGTTTCCATCACCATTGATTTCAATGGTGACGTATCCAGTGCCAATGGCTTCAGTTTGTCTCTGTTGTGCAAGGGTTTCGTCGCTTTGACGGTATGAATAGCGTAGTCGACAACCGTGTTAAAGTAGAACTAGGTCATGTCTTTAACCCCTTAATGACCACCGATCAGCCTTTTCACGGTGGTCATTAATGGGCATTATTCTACAGCGCCGCTATTCCACGGCGCTGCAGCAGAATAAAGTAAACAGAGCAGGGAGCCGTGAAATCTCCCTGCTCTCAGCTGCCAGATGTAGCTGAGGGCTGGGGCGTCCCTGCTCGACCGAGTGAGATCGATATTAGTATCGATCTCACCCGTTTAACCCTTCAGATGCGGGGCTCAATAGCGTGCACCGCATCTGAGTGGTTTTGGAGAGAGGGACGGAGCTCCCTCTCATCCCACCGACACCCGGTGATAAGATCCTCAAGTGTCTGCGTCTCCGACGGCAGCCGGGGGCCTAATAAAGGCCCCCAGGTCTGCCTGTAGTGAATGCCTGCTAGGTCATGCCAGAGGCATGTCCTAACACATGCCTGTCGGACAGGCAGTAATACACTGCAATACAAAAGTATTGCAGTGTATTATAATAGCGACCGGAGGATCACATATTAAAGTCCCCTAGTGGGACTAGTATAAAAGTTAAAAAAAGTTGAAGTTAATAAAAAAAAATTAAAAACCCACTTTTTCCCCTTACAAACGGCTTTACTATTAAAAAAACACAATAAAGCAAAAAAGTTACACATATTTGGTATCACCGCGTCCGTAACGACCCAGACCATAAAGCTGTTACATTATTTAACCCGAACGGTGAACGCCGTAAAAAATAAAATAAAAAACAATGGAAAAATTGCTCTTTTCTGTGAATCCTGACTCTAAAAAAATGTGATAAAAAGTGATCAAAAAGTCACATCTACTCTCAAATGGTACCAATAAAAACTACAAGTCGTCCTGCAAAAAAAAAGCCCTCATACAACTGTATCGGCAGAACAATAAAAAAAAAAATTATGGCTCTTCAAAATATGGAGACGCAAGAACAAATAATTTTGAAAAAAATGTGTTTTTACTGTGTAAGTAGTAAAACATATAAAATCTATACAAATTTGGTATCTTTACAATCGTAACAACCCGTTGAATAAAGTTATTGTGTTATTTATACCACACGGTAAACGACGTAGATTAAGGCTGGATTCACACGAGCATGTTCGGTCCGTAACGGACGGAACGTATTTTGGCTGCAAGTCCCGGACCGAACACACTGCAGGGAGCCTGGCTCCTAGCATCATAGTTATGTACGATGCTAGGAGTCCCTGCCTCTCCGTGGAACTACTGTCCCGTACTGAAAACATGATTACAGTATGGGACAGTTGTCCGGCAGCTAGGCAGGGACTCGTAGCGTCGTACATAACTATGATGCTAGGAGCCCGGCTCCCTGCAGTGTGTTCGGTCGGGGACTTGCAGCCGAAATACGTTCCGTCCTTGACGGACGTAATGTGCTCGTGTGAACCCAGCCTTAGGGCACAAAAAAAAGAGTGGTGAAATTTCAGGTTTTCTTATATTCCCCCCCCCCCCCCCAATAAAAGTTAATAACAGTTAATGAATAAGTTATATGTACCCCAAAATGGTGCTATTAAAAAGTACAACTTGTCCTGCAAAAAACAAGACCTTATACAGCTATGTCGACGCAAAATTAAAAAAAAGTTATAGCTCTTCGAATGTGACAATGGAAAAAGTAAAAAATGGCTTGGTCATTAGGGCCCAGAAAGCAAGCAGGGGGAAGGGGTTAAAGTGTAGCTAAACGTTTGACAAACTTCTGACATGTCATAGTGGCATGTCAGAAGTTTGGATTGGTGGGGGTCCGAGCACTGAGACCCCCACCAATCTCTAGAAAGAAGCAGCTGAAGTGCTCGTGTGAGCGCTCAGCCATTTCGTGTCTGTTCGGTTCTGAAAAACCACAATGCTAATTGCGGATTACTTTATTTTTCTATAAACTGCGTAAATATTAATAACTTGATTCAGAATTGATTTCTAAAAATGAAGGCCACTTATTGTTTTACGGCCATGTGAAGATTTCTACTAAAAAGCATGTTACGGCCATAATGACAGTATAAGTGGTCGCTACTTTCTGCACATTAATGAGCCGTACATGTTCACAGTTACTTAGATGGCCTGGATGAGCAATCTTCAGAGTATAAAGGTCAGATCATAGCACTATTTTGTGACTGCTTTGGCTTATGTCCTGTGTATATTAAAGCTTTCAAGCAGATGATGAAGCAGAACGGACTGTCATCAATCATCACCGTACATCTTACAAAAGCTATTACCTTTATTGGCACTGCTGGTACAAAAATGGCGAGGGCAGAAAGACATATTTACTAAGCAGACCAGTAGTAACCCCAAGCCATTAACTGACATCTTGCGGCTCATTAAATTGTCAGGTGGTCTATGACTAGTAGGCAGAAGAATCTGACAAACTAAGAGTGTAAAAACAGATAAACGAAAAGCCAACGCCTGATCTGCAGCGTTTATTGTAATGTGCACGTCAGAAGAGAAAGATACAATTGAAATTCCAATATTTATAAGAGAAAGCTCCTCGGCCCTAAATATGCCAATTCCACAACCCCCTAGATCCACAATGTAATATTGGTAAGGTAGGCAGAAGGGGTGAGGGAATCCATACTCATGGTGCATCAATGAAGTTCATGTGCGTAGACTGCTGCGCTATGGTTTCGGTGAAAAAAAATGGAAACCTATATTAATTATGTAGTCAATTGTAATGTAAGGTGGAGTCTCACATTAAAATATTATTATCATTTAGTGTAGAGACAACAATATTATCTACTGCTACCAAACTGGTCTAGAAGAGGAGAGGTGGAGGTACAAACTATGGGAAAGATTTATTACTATTGGCTCAAATAAAGAAAGCCTAAAGCTATAGGTGCTAGGCCGGTTTTACACGTTGCGTAAATACTGCAGATTTTCCGCAACATATTTCATTGCGGAAAATCTGAATAATAGAGTAGCAGCAGTCGATGAGATTTAAACAAATCTTATCCATACGCTGCGTTTAAAAATAACAACAGAAAAAAAGCTCAGAAATTGACTGGCGGTACAGTTTTATAATCTGCAGAATGTCAATTTATGCTGTGGATTAGCTGGTCTTCTGTTGCAGGTTTTCCCCATTGAATTCAATAGGAAGGTAAAACCCCTAACAAATAGCAGATGTTGCGATTTTTGCAGCGGAAAGCTGCGATTCCACCAGAAAGATCGCAACAAAAAAATAAAAATGATTATAATTACCCAGAATTCTCTGCTCCTGCATCCAGCCCGGCCTCCAGAGGTGACGCATTACGCTTCATCCCATGTGACTGCTGCAGCAAATGACAACCTGCAGAGGTCACATGGGATGAAATGCCATCCTAGGAGGCCGGGCTGCAGGACGGCAGAGACACACAATGCCATGGCTACGGGTAAAGTATGCAACTTTTTTTTTTTTTACTTGCAGTTTTCCGCAGTGGACATTCTGGTCAAAACAACTGCACTGCAAACCTATAATACATGCAACAAATATAAAATAAGCCAAGAATCTGGCGCATCTACATTGTTAAGTCTGCCCCCTATATCTCTCATTTTAAGTAATGCATAGTTGAAATCCCTACCGAAGTAAACGGACAGCGCTAGAATGTGTATACACGTGCAACGCTCCAATACTGAACATTACTGCATGAGCAGAGGAAACTGTGAAATAAAACAGAAACTGGTCTCCATAGCCTTTTCCAAATTGCATGTTTAATATAAAAAAAAAAGAGAAATGATAATGTTGCAAAGGCCAATGAGAAGCAAGCAAAGTTGACTTAAAAGTTAATAACATTCAATGAATTGCCTGGCTACTTGTACTTTTCTATAATGAGGCACAGGGTCTTGCTCATTAAGGTTGATAGAAAATCAGGTTCATGTTCATATGACAGCAGTAGCTGTACCGGACCACAGACAAAATGTGAAAGCTGAAGTGTGATTAGCAATGAATGCATTTATTAGGTTAGAAGATGTGCCTTGGAAATATTGTTTCTGGTGTAGTTAAGCAATTTTCAAAGACAGAGTGAAAGCTTGACTGCGATCTGTGTTCTCAGGGCCTCATCTCGTCTCAGGCGTTCCTACTGTATCTGCGTCCTATAGATGCAGATATAATCAAACAGTGTAAACAGGGCAGACGGGAACAAGAGAACCATCAGTTCCAAGTCCTGTCATTCAGTGCTTTTACCTTTGATGCAGGTGACACAGTGCCTGCGTGGTTCCTCTGGAGGAGCTGAACAGAGTTGGAAAGGAGACATGTATGTTTATATGTTTTAGGCGCGTGACATGCCCTAAAGGGGGGGGGCACCGCGTGCGCGTGACGCTCCACAAGGGGGGCACAGTCTGTGACGTGCTCCACAAGGGGGGCACAGTCTGTGACGTGCTCCACAGGGGGCACAGTCTGTGACGTGCTCTACAGGGGGCACAGTCTGTGACGTGCTCCACAGGGGGCACAGTCTGTGACGTGCTCCACAGGGGGCACAGTCTGTGACGTGCTCCACAGGGGGCACAGTCTGTGACGTGCTCCACAGGGGGCACAGTCTGTGACGTGCTCCACAGGGGGCACAGTCTGTGACGTGCTCCACAGGGGGCACAGTCTGTGACGTGCTCTACAGGGGGCACAGTCTGTGACGTGCTCTACAGGGGGCACAGTCTGTGACGTGCTCTACAGGGGGCACAGTCTGTGACGTGCTCTACAGGGGGCACAGTCTGTGACGTGCTCTACAGGGGGCACAGTCTGTGACGTGCTCTACAGGGGGCACAGTCTGTGACGTGCTCTACAGGGGGCACAGTCTGTGACGTGCTCTACAGGGGGCACAGTCTGTGACGTGCTCTACAGGGGGCACAGTCTGTGACGTGCTCTACAGGGGGCACAGTCTGTGACGTGCTCTACAGGGGGCACAGTCTGTGACGTGCTCTACAGGGGGCACAGTCTGTGACGTGCTCTACAGGGGGCACAGTCTGTGACGTGCTCTACAGGGGGCACAGTCTGTGACGTGCTCTACAGGGGGCACAGTCTGTGACGTGCTCTACAGGGGGCACAGTCTGTGACGTGCTCTACAGGGGGCACAGTCTGTGACGTGCTCTACAGGGGGCACAGTCTGTGACGTGCTCTACAGGGGGCACAGTCTGTGACGTGCTCTACAGGGGGCACAGTCTGTGACGTGCTCTACAGGGGGCACAGTCTGTGACGTGCTCTACAGGGGGCACAGTCTGTGACGTGCTCTACAGGGGGCACAGTCTGTGACGTGCTCTACAGGGGGCACAGTCTGTGACGTGCTCTACAGGGGGCACAGTCTGTGACGTGCTCTACAGGGGGCACAGTCTGTGACGTGCTCTACAGGGGGCACAGTCTGTGACGTGCTCTACAGGGGGCACAGTCTGTGACGTGCTCTACAGGGGGCACAGTCTGTGACGTGCTCTACAGGGGGCACAGTCTGTGACGTGCTCTACAGGGGGCACAGTCTGTGACGTGCTCTACAGGGGGCACAGTCTGTGACGTGCTCTACAGGGGGCACAGTCTGTGACGTGCTCTACAGGGGGCACAGTCTGTGACGTGCTCTACAGGGGGCACAGTCTGTGACGTGCTCTACAGGGGGCACAGTCTGTGACGTGCTCTACAGGGGGCACAGTCTGTGACGTGCTCTACAGGGGGCACAGTCTGTGACGTGCTCTACAGGGGGCACAGTCTGTGACGTGCTCTACAGGGGGCACAGTCTGTGACGTGCTCTACAGGGGGCACAGTCTGTGACGTGCTCTACAGGGGGCACAGTCTGTGACGTGCTCTACAGGGGGCACAGTCTGTGACGTGCTCTACAGGGGGCACAGTCTGTGACGTGCTCTACAGGGGGCACAGTCTGTGACGTGCTCTACAGGGGGCACAGTCTGTGACGTGCTCTACAGGGGGCACAGTCTGTGACGTGCTCTACAGGGGGCACAGTCTGTGACGTGCTCTACAGGGGGCACAGTCTGTGACGTGCTCTACAGGGGGCACAGTCTGTGACGTGCTCTACAGGGGGCACAGTCTGTGACGTGCTCTACAGGGGGCACAGTCTGTGACGTGCTCTACAGGGGGCACAGTCTGTGACGTGCTCTACAGGGGGCACAGTCTGTGACGTGCTCTACAGGGGGCACAGTCTGTGACGTGCTCTACAGGGGGCACAGTCTGTGACGTGCTCTACAGGGGGCACAGTCTGTGACGTGCTCTACAGGGGGCACAGTCTGTGACGTGCTCTACAGGGGGCACAGTCTGTGACGTGCTCTACAGGGGGCACAGTCTGTGACGTGCTCTACAGGGGGCACAGTCTGTGACGTGCTCTACAGGGGGCACAGTCTGTGACGTGCTCTACAGGGGGCACAGTCTGTGACGTGCTCTACAGGGGGCACAGTCTGTGACGTGCTCTACAGGGGGCACAGTCTGTGACGTGCTCTACAGGGGGCACAGTCTGTGACGTGCTCTACAGGGGGCACAGTCTGTGACGTGCTCTACAGGGGGCACAGTCTGTGACGTGCTCTACAGGGGGCACAGTCTGTGACGTGCTCTACAGGGGGCACAGTCTGTGACGTGCTCTACAGGGGGCACAGTCTGTGACGTGCTCTACAGGGGGCACAGTCTGTGACGTGCTCTACAGGGGGCACAGTCTGTGACGTGCTCTACAGGGGGCACAGTCTGTGACGTGCTCTACAGGGGGCACAGTCTGTGACGTGCTCTACAGGGGGCACAGTCTGTAACGTGCTCTACAGGGGGCACAGTCTGTAACGTGCTCTACAGGGGGCACAGTCTGTAACGTGCTCTACAGGGGGCACAGTCTGTAACGTGCTCTACAGGGGGCACAGTCTGTAACGTGCTCTACAGGGGGCACAGTCTGTAACGTGCTCTACAGGGGGCACAGTCTGTAACGTGCTCTACAGGGGGCACAGTCTGTAACGTGCTCTACAGGGGGCACAGTCTGTAACGTGCTCTACAGGGGGCACAGTCTGTAACGTGCTCTACAGGGGGCACAGTCTGTAACGTGCTCTACAGGGGGCACAGTCTGTAACGTGCTCTACAGGGGGCACAGTCTGTAACGTGCTCTACAGGGGGCACAGTCTGTAACGTGCTCTACAGGGGGCACAGTCTGTAACGTGCTCTACAGGGGGCACAGTCTGTAACGTGCTCTACAGGGGGCACAGTCTGTAACGTGCTCTACAGGGGGCACAGTCTAACGTGCTCTACAGGGGGCACAGTCTAACGTGCTCTACAGGGGGCACAGTCTAACATGCTCTACAGGGGGCACAGTCTAACATGCTCTACAGGGGGCACAGTCCAACGTGCTCTACAGGGGGCACAGTCCAACGTGCTCTACAGGGGGCACAGTCTAACGTGCTCTACAGGGGGCACAGTCTAACGTGCTCTACAGGGGGCACAGTCTAACGTGCTCTACAGGGGGCAGTGTCTGTAACGTGCTCTACAGGGGGCACAGTCTGTAACGTGCTCTACAGGGGGCACAGTCTGTAACGTGCTCTACAGGGGGCACAGTCTAACGTGCTCTACAGGGGGCACAGTCTAACTTGCTCTACAGGGGGCACAGTCTGTAACGTGCTCTACAGGGGGCACAGTCTGTAACGTGCTCTACAGGGGGCACAGTCTGTAACGTGCTCTACAGGGGGCACAGTCTGTAACGTGCTCTACAGGGGGCACAGTCTGTAACGTGCTCTACAGGGGGCACAGTCTGTAACGTGCTCTACAGGGGGCACAGTCTGTAACGTGCTCTACAGGGGGCACAGTCTGTAACGTGCTCTACAGGGGGCACAGTCTGTAACGTGCTCTACAGGGGGCACAGTCTGTAACGTGCTCTACAGGGGGCACAGTCTGTAACGTGCTCAACAGGGGGCACAGTCTGTAACGTGCTCTACAGGGGGCACAGTCTGTAACGTGCTCTACAGGGGGCACAGTCTGTAACGTGCTCTACAGGGGGCACAGTCTGTAACGTGCTCTACAGGGGGCACAGTCTGTAACGTGCTCTACAGGGGGCACAGTCTGTAACGTGCTCTACAGGGGGCACAGTCTGTAACGTGCTCTACAGGGGGCACAGTCTGTAACGTGCTCTACAGGGGGCACAGTCTGTAACGTGCTCTACAGGGGGCACAGTCTGTAACGTGCTCTACAGGGGGCACAGTCTAACGTGCTCTACAGGGGACACAGTCTGTAACGTGCTCTACAGGGGGCACAGTCTGTAACGTGCTCTACAGGGGGCACAGTCTGTAACGTGCTCTACAGGGGGCACAGTCTGTAACGTGCTCTACAGGGGGCACAGTCTGTAACGTGCTCTACAGGGGGCACAGTCTGTAACGTGCTCTACAGGGGGCACAGTCTGTAACGTGCTCTACAGGGGGCACAGTCTGTAACGTGCTCTACAGAGGGCACAGTCTGTAACGTGCTCTACAGAGGGCACAGTCTGTAACGTGCTCTACAGAGGGCACAGTCTGTAACGTTCCCTACAGGGGGCACAGTGTGCAACACTCTCTGCAAGAGCGACACAGTGCGTGTTGCTCTCTTCAGGTGGCACAGTGTGTGACACGATCTACAGAAGACAGTGTGTGTGGCATCTACGAGAGTCACTGTCTATCTAGTAAGTTTGTGTGTAGTATCTACGTATACAGTATCTATCTACTACAGTGATTCTCAGACATTTTATATTGGGACTTCACCAGACAAAACGCGGTGAAGCCTGGGCCTCACTATTGGTCTACTCCATAATTCCAAATGGATCTTTCATTTATCTCCAAAATCCAGTGTAACTTTAGACTAAGCACAAAATTAGTTATATTTCTGAACCAGAGATAGACCCATCCATCTAGAATATATCTATTATCTATACATCTAACCTTTTTTTTTTTTTTTTTTACTGGAGAATGTTTGACTTTTTTGGACGTTAAGGACGAACAGAAACCTGACAGAAAATATATAACCCAAAAGTGAACAGAGCCTATGAGGAACAGATGCATAATACATTTCCTACATAAAATAAGTAAATTCGTTAAGTACAGGCTGAGATGAGAGATGCTACTGTGTATATTATATTTGTGATTCCACACAGGACAGCAAAAGTGAGATTTCAAAGGCTGATATTTTGCTCCTAATGACATACATATTATACAGTTATCTTATCAGTGTTAGAAATTCTGATCAGGTACACAGGACACGGTATCTGTGCTATGGGCTCATGTGTAGAGTTAATTGAGGCAGGTGTTTAGGCAGAAATAATTGCATGCTTCGAAGTTCTCTATTCTGTATTTACCTGAGCTTATGCATGATATTGACTATTCCCTAACTGCATGGGTAAATCATCGCCAAAATGTACAGACTGCTATGCTAAAATTATTCACATGTGTTATTTTACTTTGTACATGTAACATCACTTCGAAATTCTACATTTCCCCAAATGTTTGATTTTAATTAGATTACATGTGGAGCTTTTTAACACAATTACAAAGTTCATTGTTACTACAAACGAGTAATAATGAATTCACATTGAACCTTGATGAGATTTATCACACATCTGTCATACTTCCTATAGGAATTCATCAGAACACACAAGGTTGCACTGTTGTAATGACAAAAGGAATACAGTTGAACCAGACAACCTTGTATCATACGTTGCGGCCAGGATATTTCTAAAGCAAACCGCCCGGTAAGAGAATGGCCTACCCATCCTTTTACCAGCTGTATCATACGAACGGTAGCAATAATAAAGAAAATTGCTGAAGCGCCTCTTTAAGTAAACTATAGCAAAATGGAGGCCCTCAATGCATCTCTACCCAACTCGAAGGCCACTCATATTGCTAATCCCATCCCATTTAAATAGCAGTCAAGGTCTCTCTAGTACTTGAGGGTTTACATTCTTTTAGACCAGTCTAAGCTTTAAAGGGAAGGTGTCATGAAAACATATATTTTTTTATATTATATTGCTTTTATTTTGATATTAAAATAAATTGTATTTAGTTGTGTTATTGTCTTGTACTTTTTACTTTATTCTTACTTTTACTTCTCTATGGGGGCTGCCATTTATTTTTTCATCTCTGTGTCGATTAACGACACATACAGGGAGGGAATACGGCACATACATCCCCATAGAGAATGCGAACGGGAGCTGTTCCATTCACTATAGCGTACGCCGTCTGTGTGGGAACAGCGCATGCGCCGCTCCCACACAGACCAAAAGGAAGGTCTTCGGCAGAGCGAAATCAGGCGCCATTTTCATGTGGACCGGAAGCCGTGGCCGGACAGTAAGATGACATCTTCCGGTCGCGGCTTCCGGCCATATGTTCAAGGCAGCGAAGACCCAAAGAATAGGACCGGAGGCGGCAGCGGCGGCAGGCAAGTAATGTTTGTGTATGTGATGTGTGTTTTACGTTCGTGTATGTTTGTGTTATACTGTCTGATTACCACTGTATCTAATCCTTTTACTCTGTGCATTCGCTCAGAAAATGGCGGCACACAGTGTAGGAGATTTGAAGATTCAACCCCCTCCTTCCACTGGCACTAGCCAGGATAAGGGAGGGGGGATTGTGTGAGGACACTAGAGCGAGTGCGTCTACCCCAAATTTGCAGCATAAAGCAATGAGGTTGCTCTACCACATTGCCAATGCTGCAATTTTGGGAATTGCTCCCTCTAGTGACCAGCACATGGAAATGTTATAAATTAAAATCTAATTTATAATATTTCCTGACTTGTGAAAAAATTAAAACAACGTGTAATCACTTATATACTAACTGTTTAACTGAAAAAATAATAATAATTCTAGCGACACATTCCCTTTAAAGGGAACCTGTCACCAGTATTTCACCTATTGAACTCTACTCACTCCTCGCTGGCCGCTGCTGTCAAAAGTTTATTGCCGTTAACCCCTCTCCTAAACTCCTCCTCCCACCGTAAATGACAGTCTGCAAAGATTTTGTGCTTTTTATGGTAATAATACGGTGTTACTTTGTGCACACACACCAGAAGAGGACATTGATGCACAAGCGTGGGATTTCGTGTGTGCTGGGGGGAGGCGAGGAGCTGTTAATCAAAAGTAAGAAGGCGGGGCTAAACTCAAATGAAGATATGACTCTTTACAAACAAAGATATGACTTTTCTGCTCATTAGCGTACTGCGCAGGAAAACAAAAAAACTGATTACTAAAAGGTACAGAGCCTGCTTAGAAGATAATCATAGGTTACATAAAAATTATTTTCCACCCACTTCCACCAGGTATTGCTGGTTTAATAGGTGAAATGCTGGTGACATGTTCCTTTAAGAGTTAAATAACTGACCTCTTCTTAAACGTACTTTGAAAAAAAACTGAACTCCTACAATAAGAGGAGACTTTCGTGGTTCAGAAGAATGAACGCCCTCAAGATGTAAGGTAATTTTACATTTTCCAGGTAGTCGCTATAAACCTGCCTACCAAATTCTTAAAAAAATTACTATCTGTAACCATTAATTCTTTTGGTCAAAGGACGAGGTTGCGAGTCAAACTCCATATTCTCTTATGTGAAATTGCGGGCCTCCCGGACTTCAGACTTTATCATCAATCCTAACCCCCTTGCTTGACCGGTACTATCATAAAGGGTCCAAACAATAGATAGTTTTGAAACAAGAATAATTTTTTTTTTTTTTAATGCTTTTGCAAAATCAAACCACTTTATATGGAAAACATGTTTTATTTTTAAATTAACAATACTCGATTAATTATTTTAGTCCCACTAAGAGAGTTTACAATACGATTGTATGATCACTATTATAATGCTTTGTATACTCCGTATACCGAAGCATTATTGCCAGTCAGTAATAAATTAACAGACAATCTATTAGGCCGTGCCTTTTGTAATAACCCCCACACCTGCTGCTGATCTCACCTACATTTTCGTCATGGGTTGTTAAGGGGTTAAACATATAATAGACCAGTGCTAGATAATGTTTGGTTTTGATAGCTCAAAAGCAGATGCGGGCTGCTGTATATGGTGGTCTGTATTCTCCTGATGTACTATCAGATCACTCCTCCTAATAAGGAAAGATTTAAAGAGGCTCTGTCACCAGATTATAAGTGCCCTATCTCCTACATAATGTTTTTACTTTTGACCAACTGGGCGTTGTACAGAGGAGAGTATAATGCTGACCAATCATGACCAATCAGCGACCAATCAGTGTCATACACGCCTCATTGTTCCAGCCCAGTTTCTTTCATTGCACAATCACACTGTGCTGCAACAATGAGAAGTGTATGATGCTGATTGGTCGCTGAATGGTCAGGGTCATGCACTTCTCTGTACAACGCCCAGTTGGTCAAAAGTAAAAACACGCCCAGTTGGTCATTAAGAAACTAATTAGCATAAATCTAAAATTGCTCATAACTTGCTCAAAAATGATTGTTTTTCAAAATAAAAAACACTGTTGTTATCTACATTACAGCGTCAATCACATTATGTATGCGATAGGGCACTTATAATCTGGGGACAGAGCCTCTTTAAGTCTAATAAACAATTAAAGGGATGTGTAAAACTTTCTAAGGTTGGTTTTATATGGGCACAATGTCTGCCTGGTAACAAGCGCCGGTTGACAATAGCAGCATGTCGATCGCCGCTCCTTTGATTGTTCGTCCCCATACAGATTGCATTTGGTCAGCAGTGCATCCCCTATTTACATGGGGAAATGAACTGCCTATAAACGAAAATTTTTATGGCGCCATTAAAAGATGCTTTGAAAAGTGTTTGAAATGATCATGAACAAGCGCTTGTTCGCCCTATCATCCTACCATGTAAAAGGACCTTAACTTTTGGCATCTTTTGGGCTGGTATATTGTAATATACCTAATAATAAATGAGGGCCCATGTCCCTAGCATTTAATTTTAATTAAAGGGGTATTTCCACCTTGAGGATTTATGGTTTAGCCGCAGGATATGCCATAAATGCCTGATAAGCGCGGTTCCCACCTCTGGGACCTGTAAATATTGGGAGAATGGGGGGAGACAAGGTGGCACTTGTACAGCTTAATGGAGAGGTCTATGGGAGTTTATAGAAAAAGAAGTGCAAGCCGCATCGACTCTTTCCGTAACCCCCATAGACTTCAAGCAGTCACCTCTCTAATAAATTATATGAAAGTGGCGGCCAGGAATTGGTGAATAATAAAGGTTTGTATAAGTGCTTGTCATTCTTCAAAGTCCATGACCGCAGAGAGTGAGGGAATGAGAATAAAGAAAAAATTTGTTTTTTAGTAATATTATCGTATACTTGCCCAATAACTATGGTTTTGCTGGAGATAAATTTTAACTTTTCATTCTCAGAAGGTTTGCATGGTGGAGCTTTTCCATTGTTCCAAACATTTTCATTTTTATTGCCTTAAATAACAAGGTGTCCCATGGAGAAGCTTTTTGCATGAGTGCTTCTTCCACAACCCCCAGCTTCTCTACTGCATGTGCCACCTACCAGCACTTGTCCATTAATGTCAATATAGAGCTGATGTACAGCACAAACATGGCATTTTAAACAGGAAAAAGCACAGTACAGTGAATTCCAAGTGCATGCTAATTCTAGAGTAGTCTCTTCAACAACACGCACCAATGCCACGTGATGCTATACAGAAGATGGTCTTTGAGCACACCTAAGCCAATACAACAAATACTAACATGACAGGATAATGTATGCATATGTTCAGATAGCACCAGATGCAGAGGGGGGGGGGGGGGATTTTGCACGGATGGGGGCCCAACCCAATGATGAGTATGAAAAGTGTATCCGTCACACCAATTTGAGATAAAGGCAATTTTTATTTTGTTTTTGTTGAGTGCAACGTTTCGGTCATGGCGACCTTCTTCAGGCACTGAGCCATGCTGGTTAGACTGCATGGACAAGCACGTGTCAAAATAATGGCGGATGGCCGCTGTGTAATGGCGCTATCACATAGCGGCCAGCCGCCATTATTTTGACACGCGCTCGTCCATGCAGTCTAACCAGCACGGCTCCCTGCCTGAAGAAGGTCACCCTGACCGAAACGTTGCACTCTGCCACTGGCATTAAAAACAAAATAAAAATTAAATTTATCTCAAATTGGTGTGCCAGAGACTCTTTTCATTAATGATAATGGACGACTGGCATAGTGATCATATGTAAAGGGCATCAATCATATATTACATCCATGTTCTGCTAAACTTTCCAATATTTATAAAACTATGAAGCTCAATCTAGAAGGTCCAGTCTAACAAACGATGAAACCCTAAACTGGTGTTAAATTATGAATCAAATCCAGGTGTGGCTGTGCAATACCAGACACAGCGCCTAAACTCATGACACTGCCTAAAAAATGCCAATAGGCCATAAAGGTCCATTGAACACCTTAGCCTCTATGTTCTAATAATACCGGGGGCCCCAGCAGTAACAACCTACTGATTAACCATTGATAGTAAATCCTAGCGATATGCCATCAATGTTAAACCCCAGTAAATACCTTTAAAACCCGTTAGTTTGTGGGGTTTATGAGGAATCAGTAGAACCAATATAATAAAATTACTTAAAAGGGGGTTTTCCCATTAGAAGAAATGATGGCGTATCGCTAGGATAGGCCATCAGTTCCTTATTAGTGGGGACAGGACTGCTGGGACCCCGACCAATCCCCAGAATGAAGGGGCTGCAGTGTTGAGGCTCCTTCACAGTTCTTCCCTGCACCGTGCCCCTCCCCATCCACCTGTTGTGCAGGGACCACACAGCCCCATTCACTTAAAAGCAGCTGTGTTGTAGTTCGCTGCACAGCTGGTGTATGGGATTTGTGCCGTGCAGAGAAATTACAGAGGGGCATTATGGTCCTTCATTCTCGGAAATTGGCAGGGATCAAAGAGGTAGGTAGTTAGAACGGGCAGGAGGTTAGGAGGACATCAATTAGCGGTCGTCCCTTAGATTATTCACTTCTATACATAGTACGCACCTCTATTCTTTTCCAGCAGACGTTTCTTCTTCTTCTGTCTTTCTTCTTTCTCCTTTTCTGCCATTTCTTTTGCCAGCCTGACTCTCTTTTGTTTTTCTTCTGCCTCTCGCCGTCTGATATTCTCTTTTGTTGCTTGCTACAGGAAAAGAAAATTAAATCCCATTAATTAACAGTCTGAATGATCGGGAGACATGATACAGTATTTAAAATCAATCTAAAAATAAATGAAGATTTAGAGCTATTGCCTTTCTTCCCGCGGTACACAGGCTTTACACTAATGGGTACATTTAAAAAGTTCCTGAGTCATTGGAAATTGTTCCACGTGCCAGATCTATTTGTCTTCAGGCGCGCAAAGAAAGCCCAGTATCACAATGTGCATTACATTTATTATATATTAACGGTTGCCTTAACAAAGCACATTACTTTCCAAATGTCAGAAAATCTATAGTGTTATTTTAAACAAATCTGTGTAAAATAGTAGGTAGGACAGCTTGCTTTTTAATATAGCGCGGCACAATTACGGAAACAAATAAACACAAGAGACAAACTTTGAGTGCAACAGTTGAGATCATAACAAATCAATAAATTAAAAAAATAAAACCTCAACCATCTGGGCCTGTTGTTGAAAGATTCCTGCAGATCTCGAAGGAGACTACTTAAATTTATTTTAACATTTGTTCCAATTACCAGAATCCCTTTAATTTTATTGCATGCAAGGTACAAACACATGCCTTATCTCTTGCCAGAAAGCCCTATTCAGTAACCTGGCTCACAAGGACTTTCTATACATTCAGCGGAAGGCTTATCTCTGTTTACAAGGCGAAGAACTGTAACATTTCAATTAGAAAATAAATAAGGGGTCTTTTAATTATCTAAAGTAAATAAAACAAAGAGAGCACTGAACTATCTCTATCCAACTATAATCTCATGGTGAATAATTACAGCCATTGCCACTACTCCCGTATCATGTCTACATGGAAATGAACTGTATTCCTGAACCTCTATGCATTGATTAATAAATTCGTTTTTTCCTTACTTATTGAGATGTACAAAAAGTTTACTGATGTGGCCACTCGTGATGTCTTTGCTGTACCAATATCACCCATAGAACCAATTTACATCACCATTTACCCTGGAATCCTTCCATATCAACAGCTTTGTTAATAACTGCGGGAGCAAGTACATCTTATCTTCTAAATTGCCCTTGCAATTTATAGTACATAGGTAGAACTATACAATCATTAAGGTCGCGGATCAACAAACACTGTTCTAACACTAGCAATGGCTTCCTTAAACACAGTGTTTCTCGACATTGTGCGCTGGCTCACAATTGCGACTTCAGCAAAATTATGGTGACCCCCATAGAACAAATACCAGACACTGCGTCCAACATGTTCATCAAACTAAAACAGCGTGAGAACTTCTGCATTAATAAGTTGTCCTGCATCCAACCCGGGGGCATTAATGATATTGAAAAATTCTCCAGATTAATCCCACTGTCCACGTTACCCCTATGTCATTACGTCACTCTATTAACAATTATACTATTACATCAATATGCTTTTCCATGGTTTACCTTTGCCATGCCTCATGTACCCACTTTTCCTCCCCCCTCAATCCCACCACCTTCTCTCCCTCCTCCTCCTTCCTCCCCGCTTTCCCCTCACCCCTTGGTCCTCTATCCATTTCTTCCTCCTCCCCTCCCTTTCTGAGCAATTTTATTATTACATTTTTATAATTATTCCTCATTATTATTTCCAATTTTAGTCTCAATTTTTGATTTCGCACACGTTCTTGCCTTCATAGTGCCACACACCACTCAGCCTTTTTGAAACCTGTAGGCTTCCATAGCGGTCAGGACTTTTACGGGTTCCTATGGTTACCAGGGTTGGCCACATTCTAGCCTCTAGCTGCTCCAATGACAGCCGTGGCTGTCCCTGCCTGCACATACGGTATGGTTAGTCTCTGCCTGACCGCAGCTCACTGACCCCGCTGTCTTTCTAGCCATATAGAGCAGCATCACATTTATATTCCTGAAGTAATTGTTTTTATTCAGAATCTTATGAATGTTTTACTGTATGTTGAATGTATCATCCCACTGTTTTTCTTAACTATTTATGTATTCAATATGACTGTACATGATGTTCTCTTCCACAGCCGATCTGATGTTTAACCTGATCTCTCTATAGGCTGGGTTTCCTGCCCATTACTTTTAACCCCATGACCTCATTCTGACGTCATTGGCTAACCCTTTTTTTGACGGTTCTTTTTTTAGTTGTTTTACATAACTGTATGCACTATAAAGGCTGTGAGCCAATAAAAATTGTTCTTAACCTTTTGGCATGGTCTTTGATGACATTAGCGCGGTTACAGAGTTTCCCATATTTTAGTCAATGTTGTCCTTACAGACATTGGTGGCATAACTTTAGCATATAGAACCAATGTCCAATTGGAAGGGGTCCATACACTAACCAATCGCATGGACAGCCATTGAGTGCCACCAATGTGTGTGATAAAACAACACTCAAGTTTTGTTCAGTGTAGTAAAAACACTTTTTGCTCCCGAGAAACCATCAAAAAGCTATAGTTCATGGAGCAGTTATTCATGTTATGCATCTCTGGGTTTAATTTGCTCATTAACACATTATTATGCCTCATTCTTTCAGCTTGTAGTCCTCTAACCCTCTGGCTAAAGCCACAGAGAATGTCAAGACGCCAGAATCAGGATGTTTTCTGTGGTGGTACCCCGGGTAAAAAGGACTATAAACAGTAGGAACGAGGAGAGGCGAGTATCTGCACTGGAACTGGAAGACATAACAGCTCTTCCGGGAGGCCTCCTCCTTTTCTGGGAGCCTCCCAGATATCACGGGATAGTTGGCAGGTACAGGCCATAATTAGAATAAAATGAAAGCCGTAATAAGATCAACAAACAACAGATAGCCTGCCTGCTTCAAGTTAATACTAGACTAAAAACAAAGAAGATAAACAAGCAGTGAAAACAAAATGATCAATAAGTTAATAAATCCCCCCCCCCCCCCCCCAGTTCTCCTTCTTCCAATAGTGTATCCTGTTGCCATCTCATCCCCTGATAAGCGTCACACACTTCCCCGGCCGTCCACATAATGTAAAACAAAACAGGATTCCTGAGATCAGGTCATCTACTTCCATTGCTTTAAGGTCTAAATCTGATGCTCAGATACCCATTGTAATTGCTTTCTGCAGGGTACAGGGGTCAGCATGGGCTTACCGTTCTGCGGCTATGCAGTCCCATATGCAGCAAACGGAGATTCTCTGTGTGTTCTGACACCTTTCTATCATAGCTAGCTCTTCTGTAGGACCGGACCAGACACATCAATGAGCCTTGCACACCCATGACCCGGTTGATCTTCCTTGAGCCAATTTAGGTAGGTACTAATCACTGCATACCAGGAAGATTGAACACGACCTGCTATTTTGACCCAGTCATCTTGCCATCGCCATGTATGTATGTATGTATGTATGTATGAATGTATGATCTATATACTGTATATAGCTATATAGATATATATCTATCTATATAGATATATATATCTATATAGACATATCTATCTATCTATATAGAGATAGATATATATATATATATATCTCTATGTAGACATATCTATCTATATATATATATATATCTATCTATATCTATAGATATCTATATAGATATATATATCGATACAGTGAAGGAAATAAGTATTTGATCCCTTGCTGATTTTGTAAGTTTGCCCACTGTCAAAGACATGAACAGTCTAGAATTTTTAGGCTAGGTTAATTTTACCAGTGAGAGATAGATTATATTTAAAAAAAAACAAAACAGAAAATCACATAGTCAAAATTATATATATTTATTTGCATTGTGAACAGAGAAATAAGTATTTGATCCCCTACCAACCATTAAGAGTTCAGCCTCCTCCAGACCAGTTACACGCTCCAAATCAACTTGGTGCCTGCATTAAAGGGAATGTGTCGCTAGAAAAAAAATATATTTTTTTTTTTTTTTTAGTTAAACAGTTAGTGTATAGGTGATTAAACATTGTTCTAATTTTTTTACGAGTCAGGAAATATTATAAATTAGATTCTAATTTATAACATTTCCCAGCGCTGGTCACTAGATGGAGCAATTCACAAAATTGCAGCATTGCATGTGGTAAAGCAACCACATTGCTTTATGCTGCAAAATTTGAGAAAACTCACTCGCTCTAGTGAGCTCTCAGAATCCCCCCTCCTTTATCCTGGCTAGTGCCGGGAGAAACGAGGGGATTGAACGGTCAAACCTCCTACACTGTGTGTCGCCATTTTTTGAGCTAACACACAGTGTAGTAGGTTAACATACAGTAGTAAACACACAGTAAAAGACGTACATACACAGACCTAACTTACCTGCTCCTGCCGCCGCCGCTCCCTCCGCTCCAAGTGCACAAGTCCAGAAGCCGCGACCGGAAGTAGTAATCTTACTGTCCGGCCGCGACATCCGGTCCACAAGAAAACGGCGCCGGACGTCGCACAGTTCAATTTGGACTGTGTGGGAGCGGCGCATGCGCCGTTCCCACACAGACGGCGTACAGCATAGTGGATGGAACGGGCCCCGTACGCATTCACTATGGGACTGTATGTGCCGTATTCCATGTCTGTATGTGTCGTTAATCGACACATACAGAGATGGAAAAAAAAATGGCAGCCCCCGGAGGGAAGAAAAAGTGAAAAAATAAAAAAAAGTAAAACACACACAAATAAATTTTTTTTTTTTTTAATACAACACTAAAAGCAAATGGATATAAAACATTTTTTTTTTCGTGACACTGGTCCTTTAAAGACAGCTGTCTTAAATGGTCACCTGTATAAAAGACTCCTGTCCACAGACTCAATTAATCAGTCTGACTCTAACCTCTACAACATGGGCAAGCCAAAGAGCCTTCTAAGGATGTCAGGGACAAGATCATAGACCCGCACAAGGCTGGAATGGGCTACAAAACCATAAGTAAGATGCTGGGTGAGAAGGAGACAACTGTTGGTGCAATACTAAGAAAATGGAAGACATACAAAATGACTGTCAATCGACATCGATCTGGGGCTCCATGCAAAATCTCACCTCGTGGGGTATCCTTGATCCTGAGGAAGGTGAGAGCTCAGCAGAAAACTACACGGGGGGAACTTGTTAATGATCTCAAGGCAGCTGGGACCACAGTCATCAAGAAAACCATTGGTAACACATTACGCCGTAATGGATTAAAATCCTGCAGTGCCCGCAAGGTCCCCCTGCTCAAGAAAGCACATGTACAGGCCCATCTGAAGTTTGCAAATAAACATCTGAATGATTCTGAGAGTGATTGGGAGAAGGTGCTGTGGTCAGATGAGACTAAAATTTAGCTCTTTGGCATTAACTCAACTCGCCGTGTTTGGAGGAAGAGAAATGCTGCCTATGACCCAAAGAACACCGTCCCCACTGTCAAGCATGGAGGTGGAAACATTATGTTTTGGGGGTGTTTCTCTGCTAAGGGCACAGGACTACTTCACCGCATCAATGGGAGGATGGATGGAGCCATGTACCGTCAAATCCTGAGTGACAACCTCCTTCCCTCCACCAGGACATTAAAAATGGCTCGTGGCTGGGTCTTCCAGCACGACAATGACCCGAAACATACAGCCAAGGCAACAAAGGAGTGGCTCAAAAAGAAGCACATTAAGGTCATGGAGTGGCCTAGCCGGTCTCCAGACCTTAATCCCATCGAAAACTTATGGAGGGAGCTGAAGATCCGAGTTGCCAAGCGACAGCCTCGAAATCTTAATGATTTACAGATGATCTGCAAAGAGGAGTGGGCCAAAATTCCATCTAACATGTGTGCAAACCTCATCATCAACTACAAAAACGTCTGACTGCTGTGCTTGCCAACAAGGGTTTTGCCACCAAGTATTAAGTCTTGTTTGGCAAAGGGATCAAATACTTATTTCTCTGTGCACAATGCAAATAAATATATATAATTGTGACAATGTGATTTTCTTTTATATATAATCTATCTCTCACTGGTAAAATTAACCTAGCCTAAAAATTCTAGACTGTTCATGTCTTTGACAGTGGGCAAACTTACAAAATCAGCAAGGGATCAAATACTTATTTCCTTCACTGTATCTATATCTATATATCTATATGTGTATATATATATATATATATATATATATATATATATATCTATATGTGTATATATATATATATGTATATATATATATATATGTATATATATATATATATATATATATATATATATATGTATATATATATATATATATATATATATATATATATATATATGTATATATATATATATATATATATACATCAATATATGTGTACGCTTAATAACATTTTAATGAATGGTTATAATTTTCTGAATACCGAGGCAATCAATTTAACTATGGCTAAAAAGTGATGGAAAATATTATATAGGGAATTTAGGCAAAAAGGGTTGATAAGGTCATTAAATTGGCATGTAGCTTATGTGATCAGATTTCATGCTTCTTTTGCTGTAACTACTCTTGGAGATAACAAAAGAGCATTTGAGAGACAATTTTAATTTGCATAATTAAAATAAAAATCGGCATTGGTTACAGTTGTAGAATTCAAATTTATTGTAATAGAGCAGCAAGGTGCAGTTTGTCAACATGTGTTAGGGACTTTATAACCATGTAAGATGCTACCTTGCATTTGAGCAGAGAACAGAGTGATTCCAATGGGGATCACTGACTACTATAAAGCCTGCTCACAGTTTCTTGCTTGTGGACTACAGAAGCTCATTTTCAAATATTTGATGTTTGTAAAGCACAGGCTGTAATGCATATTTTACCAGCCTTAAAAGAATTAGCAATCTCTGTACTTATGGTCTCTGAATAACGCAAGTTCAAAGTGAAAAGATCAGTACAATGAGACTGAACCTTTCTACAATACTGGATCTGTTAAAATAAAGCCTTTACTATTAGGAGACATTTTTTCAAGGAATAGACCCAAAGCAAATTAACAAGGCAGACAGTGAACCCTACTGTGCCACATCTCAGTTGCAATTTGGGTTGTATCTGCACGGCCCCAAAACAAGTTCTCAATCCATATAATATCCAGTTACATAACAAAATGATCCCGCAATTTGTGACACAGAAAGCACTGTACTGAAAATTATTCCTTCTGCTACACATGGCTATCATAGAGGACATTCAGATATTTAGTGCACTTTAAATATTTCAAGAACCGACCTAAAATCTAGTTTGAAAATGACCAGAAGACCTCCACAAAGATACAGTAACATTGGTGGTAGGAGTATGGGTCGTACTGAAAAGCTCATTGACTTTATATGTGGCAATGTCATTGCCACTGTAACGTCCGCGGCCGCAAACCGCAGACTCCTCTCATCATGCAGACGCCTTCCTTCCCGGGGATGCCAGCATATGTGGCCGTCCTGGCCTGCAGTGACCACTAGGGTGTGCGCGCGAGCCCAGTCCCGGCCTTAAAGGGCCAGCGCACACACGTTTAAAATTGTCTAATCACCCTGGACTATAAAAAGGACCCTGCCCCTTCACTCATTGCCTGAGCAGCGTAGTGTTTTCCTGTGTCAGTCTAGCAATTGGTTCCTTAGTGTTTTCCTGTTCCCAGTGTTCCCGTTCCTGCTACCTGTATCCCGTGCAGAGGCGTAGCTAGGTTCGCCAGCACCCAGAGAAAAAAAGATTCAGATTGGCCACCCACGCATCTTCTTTCGATATCTCCATCCCCCTCGCCGCATTTACTTGCTCTACCAATCAATGGTCATTTTTTTTTATGTATCTCGAGCATAAAACTATTTGTACATTTTACAAGCGATATAGTTCTATAAAGGAGTTACCATAACAATAAATTAGAAAAAAAAAATAATTAAAAATGCCACACACATCCCTCTGTAGATAATGCCACACACAGCTGCCTGTATATCGTGCCACACAGCCCCCCTTTTGTATAGAATGCCACACACCCGCTGTACATAACTACATGGGGGGCAGTGTGCAGAGCTAACGCCACACAGCCCCCTATAGATAGCGCCACGCACAGCTGCCTGTAGATAGTGCCACACACAGCCCCACTCTTGTATATAACGCCATACTGCCCCCTGTAGATGGCTCCACACTCCACCCCCCTTGTAGTTAACGCCAGAGCAACCCGTTGTAGATAGTGCACACACAGCCCCCTGTTGTAGATAGCGCCACACAGCCCCCGTTGTAGATAGCGACACACACAGCCCCCGCTTGTAGATAGTGCCACACAGCCCCGCTTGCATATAGCACACACAGCCCCTCCTTGTAAATAGCACCCCAGTGACCCCCATGTAAATAGCGCCACAGCTCCCCCCCCTTGTAAATAGTGCCAAACACAGCCCCCTTGTAAACAGCGCCATACACAGCCCTCCCTTGTAAATAGTGCCACACTCCCCCTTTGTAGATAGTGCCACACAGCCCGCCACCCCCATGTAAATAGCGCCACTCCCCACCCCTTGTAAATAGTGCCACACTGTAAACAGAGCGGAGAGCGGTAGCCTACCTCTTCCACTCTCCGCTCTGCCTGACGTGACTCACCGGAGGTCATACGGCGCAGGCAGCAGCGGGTTTCTTTCCGACTAGGGTCGGTGACAGACCGGGAGTGGACCAGTGAGGTCAGGTGACAGGTCAGATGACTGGACTGGCCCACTCCCGGGCCATCAAAGACCCCAGTCAGAACGCCGCCGCATGAACTCCTGGCTCTTCCTAACGCTGATCGCTACTGCTGGTGTCTGACATACAGGGAGCCTACCAGCAGCAATCAGCTGCTCTGCCATGGCACCCCCCTTCCTACCACCTAGTTGTGCACAGGGCACATGCCTCGCCTGCCCCCCCTAGCTATGCCCGTCCTGTGCCTTAAAAGAGTTGGGGTAGTGTTGTGTTATACCACGCCTGGTGTCTGCTGCCAAGGGCCCATCTGAGCCTAGCCACCGCTACTGTCTGTACTATCACAGGTACCCTTGCTCGGACTATAGACTTTACTTGATACACTGTTTGGCCAGCTGCTATCCCGCTACGGGCCAGTGGGTCCACATACCCACAGATCGTGATAGCCACGTGCTACAAGTCAGATTGGGGCAGTTCAGAAATTTCAGTCAACTCTAAGTACAGTACTATTATTGTGAAAGTGTCTAGGAGTAACAACGGCTCAACCTCAAAGCAGTAGACTACTCAACTTACAGAGTGGGGCCACTGAGCGCTGAAGCACGTGGAACATAAAAAACACCTGATACATCACTCACTACAGAGTTCCAAGCTGCTCCTGGAAGTGACATCAGCACAAGAACTGTCCGTTCATTAAATGGGTTTCCATGATGCCAATTGTCGGCTGAAGTAGTGTAAAGTATGCCGCCACTAGACTCTGGAGCAGTGGTAAGGTGTTCTCTGGAGTGGTGAATCACTTTTCATAATCTGGCAGTCTGATGGACGAATCCAGTGTTGAGGGATGCAAGGAGAACGCGACCTACCTGAATGCATAGTGCCTACTGTAAAATTTGGTGTAGTAAGGATAATATTCTGGGGTAGTTTTTCAGGGTCTGGGCTAGATATCTTATTTCCAGTGAAGGGAAATCTTAATGCTTCAGCATACAAAGACATTATATGCCATTGTATGCTTCTAACTTTGTGGCAGGTTTGGGGGAGGGAACTTTTCTGCTCCAGCATGACTGTGCCCCAGTGCACAAAGCAAGGTCCACAAAGATGTGATTTGTTGAGTTTAGCGTCCTGCACACATTAACACCCATGGTTTTGGAATAGGATGTCCAAAAAGTTCATAAGTAAATTGGTCACCTGAGCGGGTTAAATAATATAATAGTTTTATAGTTCGGATCGTTATAGATGCAGCAATACCAATTATGTGTAGCTTTTTTTTTTTAATTTATTATTATTTCATAATAAAGCATTTTGTAAGGT